>NC_041408.2:70335082-70635082 GCF_900747795.2 Erpetoichthys calabaricus
CTGATTATCGTCCTTTACTCCTGAATTTTGACAAAAGTCAACATCAGCCCTGAAAGAGTTAAAATGAGTTCAACGAGACCACGGGGACACAGCTGGAAACTTGTTAAGGGTAAAACACTAGGAAGTTATACTTCCAAAGAGAACCGTAGACCTGTGGTCCTTAAACTTTTTTTTTCTTATGACCCAAGTTTTCCTTTTTTGTGCCTTTGAGACCCAGAATGGCATCCCGTGTGGTAGGGGTGTGGTCCCCCTTAGAAAATCACAGACACAACAGTCATCCGGGGGTAGGGTGGTCCCCCTTAGAGAATCTCCAATGGAGGTTGTAGTGGACCTACAGGGTTTGCTTAAACTTCTCACGCCGACCCATTGCAAGACTCCCTGCCAACCTTACTGTACGTGACCCTTTACCATTGAGCACTATTGTGAATCAAGACATGGGCAACACAAATTCAGACAACACGTGGCCCATGTGATATAGCTGTTCTGCAGCTCAGAAGGAAAGGCCACTTTTTAAATAAACAATTGCCACACTCACAGCTTAAAGAGGGGGTATGGTAGTGTGGCCGGAGTGGTTCCCAGGCGTGATACGGTTTGGGTGTTTCCACACTGAAGTGCACAGGTGAGGAATTGCCCATGTCTGTAACTAGTGGCGGGAGCTGCTAATTGCCGCACCTGTGCCACGTCCCCATTATAAATAAAAGAGTGAGTGCGGAGGTGGAGAAAAGAAAGAAAAACGGAGGTTAAGAGAGAACAAGGTAGGAGGCAAAGAAGCCGGTGCAGGAGTGAGAAGAGGCAGCTGGGAAGCAAGCCCAGCGCGGTGTTTGGTGAGCATCTGGGGACAGATGGATTAGGTCACTCCTGCTGAGTTTTGCAGAGGAGCAGGAGTGACCACAATTGAAGGCAGCTTGCTGCATAAGGCCGCGGAAGGCAGCGGGAGTTGGAGGCTTGGGAGCTTGAAGCCCCAGCATAAGCACCCTGGTTGTTGGGGAACCCGAGTCGCGGTCTGGCAAGAGCCGTACAGAGCCAGGAATCGAAAGGCTACCAGACCAGAAGGAGAAGATCAACTGCAAGTTGGGGGACTCCCCTGTTGCAGGGCCCAGATGGGAGCCGCCAGCAAAGGAAGGCACTGTGTTTTTAAAGAAAGGACTGCTTCCAAACAGTATTTTAACCTTGTTTTAAAGGATTTATTTATTGGGATTTTAACCTCCAAATTTTCACTCTGTTTTTAATGGATTATTTATTTACTAGACATTAAGCCCGTTACAATAACGGGCGCTAGAACAGTAGTCCATAAACATTAGTAGGAACTGTCTATATTAAATGGCAAGGGACCTTTTACCTCATTAAATTTTTTCCGTAAAATGCCTGTAATTTTCTCTGACAGTAATACTGGCTTTGCTGTCCGTAATATGCATTTAATTTTCTGTCACAACAGTGGGAAATCAGCAGATTCTCCCCAGCAACTGATGTAATGTGCGCGAAAATAAATCTACTTTTACTTTACACTTTACTGGGCCAAGCTTCCTAATCGCAAATCTGACATCCTCAGAGTGAACACTTGCCCAACAATGGGGAAGCTGGTCTCCGCGTCTCAGTACCCGATTGGATCTTTCGTGTTTTCTGTTTTAGGTCTTACCTCATTTACCGAGGTCTGATTGGATCGGCCGCGCGATATTTTATAGGTCCCGCCCTCTCTGTCTTGTGTGACGCGTCAGGCGGCCTTTGAAGCATCTGCTTTGAAAGCATCGCACCGTACCCCGTGCATGCGCACTTCACCAGAAGACACACACACACGGATACTGGATGCACACAGGGGTTTTATTAAAGAGGATTGACGTTTGGAACACTGCACTTTGTTTGGTCACTGTTTTGGTTTTGTTTGGTTTGTTTTTAAATAAAAGCACTGTTTGCACTTTGCACCTTCCCTTTGCTTCGTTTGGTGTCCTCATTGTCCAGCTCATCCGGTTACATTACAGACAGTGTCAGGTTCAAGAGGTTCCCAAAAGTAAGAAAGGAGCAAGACCCGCATCGTCAAAGCCCAAAATAGGTCACAACCCATTATTTAATAACCTATGCCATTAACACAAGTATTAGAATTGTAACTTATTTTTATGCTTGCTATAGATGAATGTACAATTTGTGATTTGTGCATGGATGTTAGGTGTAAGATGGTCCAGATTTGTGCTTTTCATGTGGTTGTTTCACATATCCTCTACTCCTAAAAGAGGATCTACATCCTCAAGGTGGTAGAAGGATACAGGTAAATTGAAAGTATGGCTATTTCACCTTGTATTTTTAGCTCATTGGGGATTTTTGACAACTAATCTGTCAAGGTATCTTACTGGCTAAGAGTAGTGATGAGCAAAATGACTTGTGCAAAACTGAATTTGGAGCAAAACATACTGTTTTATTTCACACAGAAATATTTTCCAGTGAAAAGCGTTTAGTTCCTGTCTGGAAGTGCTTTAGCGCATTAATTCCTTATCCATCTGTCATTTTTGTATTTGAATAAAGATCTCTGGTCAAGTATCTAGGATAAGGTGGTAATGCTTTTGGGGGGACGGGGGTTTTGTGAGGTGGTGTTGTCAGAGGCAGCCTTCTGTGTAGTTTGTTTTAGTGTGTCTTTGTGTGGAAAATATATCATTTTTTTTAAATGTTCTGTACTTCTCAGTGGTGATGTGAGTGAGGTATGGCATGAATTACATGCTTTATACAGTGCAAATGAGGCTTTAGGGGGCAGTATTCCTTGTTTTCCACCTAAAAATACTTAAAACCCTCAAAAAACTCTTAATTGCTGCACAATCACATGCGAAACAAATAAAACTGTCATGTTCACAAAACAGTATGCAGATTGAAACTTGCCTGTTTCACTAATCACTAGCTAAAAGTTGCTCCTGTATCTCAACTGCCTAATCATGATTGCCTATTTCCGATTCCCACAATCTTTTGTGTGAAAACTGAATTTGCTTGGTTTTGCTGTGTTTTCCTTAATTTGTATCTTTAGGTATAAACAATGTCATATGCATTATAGCTGTAAACTTGTTACAATTCTCTGAGCCTGTACTTATTGTAGCTGTAAATCAAACACAAACAAAGGACAAAGGTTTAGGCAGTGTTGCCAGGTCCTTAAAAAATGTATAGCCCAATTTTCCCTAAAAATAGCCCAATGGCTGAGGTAGACAAAATGACACACCTAAAAGCAGGGGATGATGTTAGAGCAAGTGGGATGGGTGCATACCATCAAAGCACAGGGAGGGGGGGAGTTCCCCTCAGTGATATTTCAGAGCGATGGAATAGATATGTATCACCACTCCCTAGGAGATTTCTCAACAGTAAAGAACATACACAAGTGCAAATAGCAGGGGAACGGGTGAAAGAGGGATAAAAACAATTGTAAAAATGAGATGGAGGGAAGGTGATTAATAGCCCCAAACACTGTGTTATTTTTAAAAACGTAGCCCAGAAAAAGCCACATTTTGTGAAAACCCATTTTTTTCCCACAAATAACAATCCAAAATGGACCAATTGGGTGAGAAAACTACAGACTTGGCAAAACTGGGTTTGGGGCACCCTCAAGTAAATCCTGTATAATTACAGAAACAATAGTCTTGCCTGAAGGGGCCCGAGTTGCCTCGAAAGCTTGCATATTGTAATCTTCTTTACTTAGCCAATAAAATGTATCATTTTGCTTGACTTCTCACTATAGAAAAAATAACAAACACAAAATTAACAGGTGGTTTAGAAGATGTCTTCACAGATGCGTGTCTACAGCCAGACTGACTCCATGATGGTATAGAAGCCAGTTAAGAGATATGCAGGATGGAAGGCTGGGCTCAAGGGATCAGAACCCAGAAGTGATGCCACTCATCTTCTTGTCTGCAGAAGAAAGGAGAGGAGAAACATTAGGCAACAGAGTCCACTGCCGACTCGGGGCTGAATTTCCATTAGTTGAGTCCTGAAATTGACTCTCATCTGCACGTAGTTAGCATAGTCAAGATGAAAACTGGCAGCTAGAATGTTACACTTAATTGTGATCAGGAAAGAAGAGAATGCTAGAGTAAGGCAAAATGGGTACTCTGAAATGGGCAGAGGTTCATTATCAGAAGTCAAGAACCTACACAAACTCCAAAATATTAAACCAAAACTGTAGTTAAAAGGACATTGTAAAGTTGTCTTGAGTTAAAACTAATAAGGATAAATTTTTAAATGAAAATTAATCTAGATATATTTGTTTCCATAAAGGTCTTCATCCCAAAACTAAGATACTGTAGTGTGCATTGCCATTTTAAATAGTGTTTGGTAACCATGACATCACTCATAGAGTGATCCAACTTTGTAATGGCAATGGGGGAGACTACAGTAATAATATGGTCGTGACCATGGTTAATAATAAACTGCTTCAAAATAAATAAAACATTAAGCGCATACTGTAATCTCATGACAGCATTCAAAGAACAGCGCCACAGAAAAATTACACTAAACTGAATTGAAGTGAAGAACTGTTGAACTGGAGAGCATCTGCTGACAGCCATCCTAAACTGAAGCAATCCTAGCAAAGCTCAGTAGGGATACAACAACAACATTTGTTTATATAGCACATTTTCATACAAATAATGTAGCTCAAAGTGCTTTACATGATGAAGAAAAGAATAAAAAGATAAAGTAAGAATTAAAATAAGACAACACTAATTAACATTAAGTGTAAGGTCCGATGGCCAGGGAGAACAGAAAAAACAAAAAAACTCCAGATGGCTGGAGAAAAAAAAAAAAAAAATCTGCAGGGGTTCCAGACCATGAGACCTCCCAGCCCCCTCTGGGTGGGCATCAAGGCAGTGTATCCAGCAGGGGGTGATAGCTCCCTTGTTGGAATAAGTTCTTTTGTAATTGTGGCATGTTACATAACCCAAAACTATATAGATATAATATAAAAAGGCGATACCCCTCCCTTAGTGATACGGCAGTAAGAAATCACATAGGAGAAATAACTTAGCTTTCTTTAATGATGGTTTACACGGCATAACACATGAGGAAGCCATGACAAGACCTTCGGGTACTGGGGGCCCAATGGGTAGAGTATGCTATTTTTGTCACTGCGTTAGAAGGATTTTCCAGATCGGATGATGGAATCTCCCATCCGTCTGTCGGCTTCAAAGGTGTGCTGGGCAATGTTCCAAGTGCTTTATACTCTTTACTCCATGTGCAGGCCCCCACTTAGGCGATTAATACAATTCCAAACAAGGAAAAGAAGATCCAATGCCATGCTGACTCTGACAGACGAAAAATAGTATACAGCTGTTGTCAGTCTGACTGCACGCTCCCCCAGCTGTCTTTACCTGTCTTGTCCTATGCTTTGCCTAGCAGTTCTAAATGCTGGGCCCCTGTACTAAATCTGAGTAGAAAAGAAAAGCAGATTTAAAATATTTGCACAGAGCACAGTGACATATTAAACTTATATTCTGATTACAGGCGGACAGAAGTTAACCACACGTGTGTGAAGGAAGAAAAAAACAGTGAAACAGACCAGGAGACAGTGAGAAAAAAGTACCAGAGATCTAAAGTGTTAAAATAACAAAGTCCAATATGTAACCAAAAAAACACACACAAGCCTGATTCTCAAAAAATAAATTTTGTTAACTAAAATGGTTGTTAAATCCCAACTCTTGGGACACCAGATACAGTGTGTGACTTTCTTAAATAATCTCTAGACAAATCCGTCTTTGTGAATGGGCCTCAGGGGTACAAGTTCTTGTCCAGGGTGCTATGCCTGTACATGGATAATTTTTTAATGAGAAAAATATTGTTATCGTAAAATAATATGCATTGTTAATTCACAGAATTTTTTTTGATTCACATACACCATTATAACGAGTATGATTGTGTTTCATACCCAATTAGGATAGTTTTAGCTAGTTGGACAAAGACTGGAGAGGATGATGCCATTATCTATCGGCTCCTTAAGGGTTATTCCCACCTGATCAAAGCAGGCAGCAGTTTTTGATTTCTCCAGTGCTTTCGATTCCATCCCTCCATCCCTGTTAAGGGGTAAGCTCAGGGATATGCACATGGATAAGCCTGTAGTGTCCTGGATGATGGACTTTCTGTCCAGCAGACTGCAGATAGTGGGGCATCAAAGATGGGGATGGGAGCAACACTGGAACACCACAAGGAACAGTCCTGTCTCCTTTTCTGTGCAACCTGTACACCTCAGGCTATAAATACAACACCAGGTCATGTCACTTGCTGAAATTCCCTGATGGTTCTGCAATAATGGGGTGTATTGAAAAGGAAATGAGACAGTGTATAGAAATCAGGCAAATAATTTTCTTTCTTAGTGCAGAAAAATTGATCTACAAATTAACATCAGCAAAACCAAGGAATTCTTACTTTGTTGTAAGTGCTATCTATCTATCTATCTATCTATCTATCTATCTATCTATCTATCTATCTATCTATCTATCTATCTATCTATCTATCTATCTATCTATCTATCTAATTTTTTGCTGATCATACTGTGATTCTCTAAAAAGATCACAGACTGGTTTCTCTATAACAAATGCTAAGAGTTTCACTCATGCTCTTCTCAGTAGTTCTCAGCTCTTTTGTCATTTTCTCAAAGGCTTGTGAGACTGGTGAGAAATGAGATTTTCATTTTCATGAAACACCACACCTACAAAAAAACTTCCCCTTAAGAAATAAGGTGATCTCAACATTTGGATGAAAATAGCAATTTAAAGCAGGAACCCATCTTGAAGCAATACTGAGGGCATTTGAAATATCAATGTGGGAAACATTTTAACAGAGATACTGTAAGGAAACCAAAGCACAGTATCTAGACATAAATCTGAAGGGCAAAAGTGAAAAGGTAAAAGAGCAAAAAAAATCTTTTAACTTAGTTCTTTCACACATTGTTAAATGTGTATAAATAAATTACTGTGTAGGAGAAGTGAGTTGTTGCAAAGTCAACTTTAAAGGGAATGTGCAACATCTGTATTGGCAAGATAATTTGAAAGGTCCTGCGATAACCTTACTAATGAGTGGTACATGGATTCAGACAATGTCAATGAGACAGAGGCAGTGGGTAAAAATGACAGATTAAGAATTATATCAAGCGGATTAGTTTGTTTCAGACAAAAAATGTAAAAAAGTAAAAAATAAAAAAGATCAGATTATGAGCACTGTCATTAAGTATTTTCGGAGAATACTATAGGGACCTATCTGATAGATGCACAGCTCTAAAGCAGCTTGTATAACTCCTGGCCACTTCCAAAAAGCCTTCCTGATTTGCACATTCAGGGAAGGAAATCCTTTTCAACAAATCTAAATTTGAGGCTCCTCGATTGGGGGATTTAATCCTAATATGTGTCTTGTCAATAAGGTTAATCATACCATATTTGGAAGCCCACAAAGAAAATCTGTTTGTCTGTGAGCCATTTTACATACTATTATAAAAAGCTGGATTTGTTTCATGCTGGTTAGAGGAACAGAAAACAGATGTGAATGGTAAGTCTTCTCAGAAGTTTATTAAGGCAGCCGCATGTCAACTTTCAGCCCTACAAAGATCTCTTTTTCATTTTCTGTCTCCTTTATTCCCCCACATCCCTCATGCAGCCAATCACAACACTGAAAGATCCACTGTTAAAATAAATCTAGATATTAGTTCATTCTTATATACGCTTACAAAATTGCTTTCCCTTCCACTTTTTCTCAAGAAGTGACTTTTTTGTAATCTATTAGATAACTTACCTAGAGCAGAAGGAAAAACGCGCTACTGTATGAACTGTTTGCCTCCTCTGCCTGGTGCCTGACTCACTTGCATTTGGGAATCAGAGCAGCTATCAGATAAACAAAATATCAAAATATACAAAATATACAAGATCAAGAAACTGCTCTCAAGGAAAAATTGAAACAGTAAACTAATTTCTAGTAGACGTTGCACTGTACATTTCTCTGTTTTAAGAATGATGAGTTCGGAAATTCACCAAATTTGTAATAACTAAATAAATTACATAGATTACCAGTTTATCTAATTCTACACTATGGTGCAATGGCTGTAAGGGCAAAGTGCAGCCTGGTAATGTTGGGGATCTTCTCTTTATTAAATGATCAGTTGAAGCTCTGGATGATTTAAAGGTTCATTTATTCTTACCAAAGTACCAAGGGAGTCCTGCACAGTTACCATAAGTAGGTTTCAGGCTGAAGGGAGCCAGTATTGAATGCGTGAGTATTTGCAATTCTTGGACACCCTATGGCACTCGGGTTAATCAGCATACACAGTAACTGTTAGCTAAGGGCGCTTCTTTTGTTCTATTGGTCTTTCCTGGGAAAAAAAAATTCTCCTAATCTTGCTGAATTTGAAGATTGTACACTTTAGTTTAAAGTAAAACTTTGTTAATGTAAAGCATTTCTCCTTCAGTAAATGAAAGTTCTCATTCTTACTGCATCTTCCAGAAAGAAGGACTGGCACTTTTCAGGTCAGGGCCCACTGCCATCTTGTTTGCCTTCTAGTGAAATGACAGAGTATTTTTTTACAGAATACTTTTTACTATTTCTTTCTTTTTTGTTCTGTAAATATATTTTCAATCCTTCTTCATATTTCATGCTCTTTTGTTGAATATTTCAGTGTTTTAAGAGCGTGGCGTGTAGTAAAATGGCAATTTTCCATCTGCTGACATGGTTAGAGTCCTGTGCATTCGACTGTTCAAGAGATTCTCAACACCTGCATGACTATAATATGTCACGCTTTCCAAAGAAAGCCAGTGAGTCTCGCAAGCTCTTCTCACAGGTGTAAGGCTTTCAAGAAACCAACCCTGGTTCTGTATTAGAATTGAGCTGCAGTACGAACAAAGCCCATGTGCTCCCTGGGACTAAAGGGCAAGTTGTATGCCGCTGCTCTGACAAGTTCAGAGAATTCAACATCACCAAACTTCAGCAGAGGAGGATATATGGAGGCCAAACTAAGATCTTTAAAACTCTCTAAGGCATGCATACAGTTCCTCTAACAGAATTCTTTCAAGTAAATCATGACTCACATGCTTGAGGATGCCAGTTGCAACTTGCACTCGTGGCTGAAGACAGTCAGAATCTGAGATAAACTACAGAGTTGTGTAGTGCAAGCAGAAACCTTGAGAACTTTTAAAAAGTTCGACAATGTACAATGATGTGTGTTGTTCAGTTTTCCTAAACATAACATTTTTGAAAATATACCCAATAGAGTAGTATCCAATAATTAGTATTTGAAAAATATCTTTTAATACAAAATGACCAATACTAGCATAAAATCAGTATCGGTATTACCCTATTGAAGCAGAAAACTGAAATAAGTTCCCCATCTAGCTGTTAATATTAATTAAACCACAGTAATTAGTTAAAATTATGTAAATAAGTATGTACTTGGAAAGGAACTCATTGATTATATAAAGGGAATACAAAGGGTACACGATGAGCAAGAAGATCGGGGGCTTGCTGCCATTGTTCATGTATATTTGAGACCAAAAGATCAGTGGCACCAGAGAGCAGGAGCTTAAGTCAGTGAAGACTTCCACTTCCCAATGCCACTGTCCATTTTTAGACTCGTCCCCTATTTATATCCCTTAGGGCAGCTGCACCTTTCCCTTGTGACGAGGGACATTCAAAAAGTTTCCGCACTTTTATATTTTCGTTGGAAATGGTGAAAACAGGAGGAGTAGTAATTGTACATTAAAACGTTGGTATGACTCTGGGAAAATTGCATCGCAAATGAAGGTGACTATGTAGAAAAGTGATGTAATTTGTTTTTGCAATTCTTAATAAATAGAGTTAAAAAAAGTGAGGAAAATTTTTGAACATCCCTCGTACTAATTAATTCTAATACCATTTACCTGTGGGTTGATAAAGTCAATTCTTTACAATAATAATCTGCAGATATTAGTTCAATCAATTCAGTCGTATATATGCTTAAAGAGTTGCTTTCCCATTCCACTTATTTCCAGAGAAGTGATCATTTCTCTGCTCTATTAGTTAACTTATGCACTTATGTAGTTAACTTTCCTCCTAAACCCCAGTTTTCCATTATAAACAAATTAAACTCTTTCACAAGGATAGATTTACCTGATTTACATAAAATAATTTCTCAACTGAAACCCTCCACCTGCGCCCTTGACCCAATACCAACAAAATTTTTCAAAGAAGTATCGGACGTGCTAATTGATAATGTTCTTGACATAGTAAATTCGTCATTAGATATGGGGGTGTTCCCAGACTGTCTCAAGACTGCTGTAGTTAAACCCCTACTTAAGAAAAATAATCTTGACCCCTCTGCTCTTGAAAATTTTAGACCCATCTCTAACCTGCCTTTCTTAAGTAAAATTCTAGAGAAGGCAGTCATTATGCAGTTAAATGACCACCTCAATAAACATGCTATTCTTGATAAAACATGCTATTCTTGATAAGTTTCAGTCAGGTTTTAGAACAAATCACAGCACAGAAACTGCACTCGTTAAAGAAGTAAATGACTTGCGGGTAAATGCAGACAAAGGCGATTTATCTGTCCTCTTAGATCTGAGTGCCGCATTTGACACCATTGATCATAATATTCTTAGAAATCGCCTTAGTCAATGGGTGGGCCTCTCTGGCAGTGTCTTAAATTGGTTTGAATCCTACCTGGCAGGGAGAAAATTCTTTGTTAGTTGTGGGAATTACAACTCAAGGACACATGATATCCAATATGGTGTTCCACAAGGCTCTATCCTGGGTCCGCTGCTCTTCTCAATCTACATGCTTCCGTTAGGTCAGATTATCTCATGGCACAACGTGAGTTACCACAGCTATGCTGATGACACACAGCTGTATTTATCAATAGCACCTGATGACCCCGATTCTATTGATTCACTAACACAATGTCTGACTTGTATTTCAGAATGGATGAATAGTAACTTTCTCAAGCTAAATAAAGAGAAAACTGAAATCTTAGTGATTGGCAATAATGGATACAATGAGGCTATTAGAAATAAACTGGATATATTAGGATTAAAAGTCAAGACGGAGGTAAAAAGCTTAGGAGTAACTGTTGACTGTAATCTGAATTTTTAATCAGATCACTAGGACAGCATTTTTTCACTTAAGAAACATAGCAAAAGTTAGACCTCTTATATCATTGAAAGATGCTGACAAATTAGTTCACGCGTTTGTTTTCAATCGACTAGATTACTGTAACGCACTCCTCTCAGGACTACCCAAAAAAGACATAAATCGTTTGCAACTAGTGCAAAATGCAGCTGCTAGAATCCTAACAAGGAAAAGAAAATCCGAGCACATTTCTCCAGTTTTGATGTCACTACACTGGTTACCTGTGTCATTCAGGATTGACTTTAAAATTCTGCTTATGGTTTATAAAGCCTTAAATAATCTCGCCCCATCATATATATCGGAATGTCTGACACCTTATATTCCAAATCGTAATCTCAGATCCTCAAATGAGTGTCTCCTTAGAATTCTGAGAGCAAAACTTAAAAGAAGTGGTGAGGCGGCCTTCTGCTGTTATGCACCTAAAATCTGGAATAGCCTGCCAATAGGAATTCACCAGGCTAATACAGTGGAGCACTTTAAAAAAACTGCTGAAAACACATTATTTTAACATGGCCTTCTCATAACTTCACCGTAATTTAATCCTGATACTCTGTATATCCAATTCATTATAATAACTATCCATGGTAGCTCTAAAATCTGTACTAACCCCTATTCTCTTTTCTGTTTCTTTTTCTGGTGTCCTTTTGGTGATGGCTTTCGCCACCACCATCTACTCAAAGCTCCATGATGTTCCAACAGTGAAGAATTAAAAGCCAGAAGTCTGCATGTCCATCATCATCAAATCCTTCCGTGAGAACCCTAGACACAAGAGGACTATTTCATTTATGTTAGGTAGAATGCCCAGAGGGGACTGGGCGGTCTCGTGGCCTGGAACCCCTGCAGATTTTATTTTTTTCTCCAGCCGTCTGGGTTTTTTTTTTTGTTTTTTCTGTCCACCCTGGCCATCGGACCTTACTCTTTTTTGTATGTTAACTAATATTGTCTTATTTTAATTTCTTATGTTGTTATATATATTTTTTTATTTATTTATTATTCTTCATTATGTAAAGCACTTTGAGCTACTTTATTGTATGAAAATGTGCTAAAATCAGCAATGACAGTAAACTGATGTGAAACTCAACTTCCCCAAATAAAATAATACAATAAAGATAAAGTGTATCTGTGCATTAAATAAAAAAAATAACAGGACAGAGAATTGTTTGCATTGGCCCTAGTAA
Organism: Erpetoichthys calabaricus; assembly: GCF_900747795.2. Taxonomy (NCBI): domain Eukaryota; kingdom Metazoa; phylum Chordata; class Cladistia; order Polypteriformes; family Polypteridae; genus Erpetoichthys; species Erpetoichthys calabaricus. The sequence continues at coordinate 70,347,364 of NC_041408.2, forward strand.
CTTTTGTTTTCACTCATTTTGTTTATTTGTTATATTTGACTTTATTTCCAAATTCATTAAACTGCTTTACTCCTATTACGGAAAAATATATCATTCTTGTTAGCCGCCTCATTTATTTAAAGCTCAAACACCAAAGTACTGGACAAGTAACCGGTAATTCTTTGTGACAGTCCATGTCAAAAGAGCTCACCTTATGGAATTTTCAACATTGCAATCAATGTAAAGCTGTTCAGAGTACAAATATATAATTTAAAGGGAAGGAGATGCATACAGTGAGCAGACGCATCCAAGTTAAGAAGACACCTCAAGGATAATTAAACAGAGTAAAAACTAAAAGTATCTGAACTAGGGAAAGGCTGGCTTGCTTACCGTATCTGCACTCAATCAAAACATTTTTTATGGCTAATGCATCTCCTTGTTACTTTTTGCTAAAGGGGGTAGATACTGTCGTCAGTGCTACAATACAAATTAAAAGTGTCTCTTCAAATGGACTAAAACTTGAATGCTCTAAAAAGCCTTTTTAGAAACTCAGACAGTTCTCTGCAGCATTTTTCTCCTGTTTTAACAGGAAAATGATCAGATGTATCTCATGCTGTCAGAGAAAAAATGTTTAAAATAAAATTCTCAGCTTTTCCTAACACCTGTCCATGTAAGCCCAGCTTCTGTTCTGACAGAAAAGAAAACCTGAATGCAAGAATATAAGAACAGAGAATTATCTTTCACTCAGGCTTTCATGCACTCCCTTGTGCACTGACAGACACCTTACACTAATGTTTGATGCACTCTGTGGCTCTAAGAACATATCAAAATTTACCTTTGTGATAGAAGGTACGATTTGTACACTAAAGCCTAGAGAAAAAAAGACCACATTTATTCATATAGCAAATATAGCACACACACACACACACACAATATATATATATATATATATATATATATATATATATATATATATATATATATATATATAAAAGAATACAATATGATACATAATATATACAATATCCATACAATATAGTGTGACTGTATCCCCGAAGAGAAGATAGATAGATAGATAGTGTCACATATGTGTGCTTATGGGGCAGCCAAAGGGTCGTAATGAGTGTGAGAGAACAAGAGATAGGAGATTGGAACAGTGTTTTAATGCCTTTTGTCTTCCCTCAACAGAATGACAGAAGATAAACCAAATATTCTCACCTCAATCCCACGTAATAGCACCATTTCCGGCTCCCCACGATGACTTCACTTCCGGTTCAGTTTCCCCAAAGACGTTATTTCCATCACCCCTACTGACATCACTTTCTTCAAGATAATTTCCACTTCCTTTCTGTATCTAATTTTCTGTCATCCTTCCATAAAAGAACTCTGAAGAAAACACTGCTTGTTTTTGCATCGTTGACCCCTGAATCAGTCTTTTAATTACTTCTCAGTCCAGCAACATTATACGAGAAATTCCCCCAACTCTTTATTTTTGTGCTTTTCTCTTTATTTCTTCATAATAGATAGATAGCACTTTATTTGTCCCCAGCAGGGAATGTGACTTGATGCTCTATATTATATAATGAAAAACAGCAAACTCCCCTTTCAAATACATATCAGAATGATTGAAGAAAGAAAACATAAAAAAGAAAGAAAACATCTGACCTGGCTAAAGATAAAAAGAGCAGTCTCAGTCACTGTTATGCATTACAACTGCATGTTGTCACTGGTATAAAGGACCCTCAGTAGTGTTTCTTGACGCAGTTGCCTGAAAGTCCTCAAAATATGAATGTGCAGTATTGTTCATAATGGCGATCAGTTTTGTCTGCTTTCTCTCCTCCATTACTATCTCCAGCAGGTCGAGGGTGCATCTGTTTAATGACATTGTCCAGCTCAGTATGTTGCAGCACATGATCCCTGACTGATAGGACCAGGGGTCTCATATATAAATGGTGCGTATGCACAAAAATGTTGCGTATGCCTGTTTCCATGCTCACATTGTGATGTATAAAAACTAAACTTGGTGTAAAGCCACACACATTTTCACACCATGTCAATCCCTGGTGTACGCAAGTTCTCCGCTCAGTTTTGCAAACTGGCGACTGCCGGCATCAAAGAAGTGTTATTGTTCCAGTATGGTTTCCCCTTTCCCTGATGTGGGTTTATCAAATAAACTGAAATAACCACATATCGTTTATTAGTTTAAAGCATCTGATTGTAATTAACCTGTAACAATATAATGGTCCACGCAATGGCCAAACTATTCCAAATATCATAGCTGCTTTAGCGTTGTTACTCTCACTGCACCACTTGGAGTATTTATCCCACTGTATCTAAGTTTGGAATCACAGCTCTACAGCAGCTGATCGGAAAGAGAATTATCAGTATACAGCATCAAGCTCATGCTGCCTCAGCCATGCTCCGTATTTAAACTGCTCCCATACGGCAAACGCTTCAGAGCCTTTCCTGTAGGGACCTTGCGGTTCAGAAACAGTTTCATCTCAAGAGCTCTAAACGCACTCAATCAGTCCATCAAGTGCTTCTGGTAGAACTTTTTGTACTTATTGGTGCAATTACCTCACTGTAAACGTGCGATACAGTTATAATATTGCACAACCTGAGCCACTTTTTTAAAGCATGTATTTACATATGATGACGACTGGCTTCTAAGTCGATTTAGATTTCCAAGAGCTATCTCCTTGGAGCTCTCAATATCATTTTAAAGATGAAATGCAGCAAAGTATGTTTATTACATTATACAGATAAAATTTTAACATCATGTAAATAATCTATATTGTTAATAATTAAACATGTGAGGACACGGTGTTGCAGTGCTAGCGACGAGCTGGCGTCCAGTTCAGGGATTGTTCCTGCCTCAAGCTGTATGCTAGCTGGGACTGGCACCACCCTTGGCGAATAGACGGATACAATAATTAAATATGTACTACGAAGATATTTTAATGTTCCTTAAAAGTTTTGAAGAATCGGCGTTCTAAGCTTACAGATGGCTTTACATCTATTACAGACCTGATTGTGTGGCGATTAGTTACTTGGAGAAAGAAAAGTAAGGACAGGATTTGGGAATTAGTATGTTTGAAAGAAACAGTACTGCTGCAATAAATTATTTCATTGAAGGTCGCGCATGGTACAGCAAGCATCTTGCGGGAAGCTAGAACAATCTCTGAAAGGGGTGCCGGCTCATCTCTAATACTGCGCCACCATGTTCCCATGTTTAATACATACTTTAATTCCTATAATCATGAAAATTATATCAAGTATACATCTTAGTATTTAGATTATTCAGACAGCTGTAATATCATGAATGTAATGGATTCTGTGTCCTGTTGGAGGATGAAAAAGCCCGTTTTATAAGCATGTACTGATTCACACACATAGACCAACACAGAAGAACACATACAGTACAAAGCATTTAACGTGCTACTTTAGTTATGATGATATTTGAGAAACTAGTAAATTAAATGCTTTTAAGATGTTTATGACGTTCTACTTTAATGACAAAATAAACTACGTGATCAAAGTGGAAATTTCGAGATTAAAGTTGACATTTCAAGCTTTTTTTCCCACTGTGTGCCTATTTTTTTTTCTCTGTACCCTAATAGGCTTCCATATGACACTCAGATGGTGAGCTATGACTCGCCTTTTCACTGCAACTTTGATATCTGATAACTTCTTTTTTATTTTGGGCACTATGCGACTTTGTGAATTTGAACTTTAGAGTTTCTCCGACACTCTATGTCACTTGATCAACTTCCTTTTGTTGTTTATACCACTATTTAAACCAACAAATAGTACATTTTCCTTGCCTCCACTTGGTATTCGCTGAAATTCTTCTATTTTCCCCCGTGCTTATTCCATTGACTTTTTACCAAACACTGAACTTAAGGACTATTTACATTAATTTGCATATTCAAAGAGGCGTAATTCTTGGAGGAGACGGAGTTGGGCGGCAGGAGCATGCACATGCGTTACTTTTCACGCTGACCGGGATTTATGTAGCAGAAGAACGTGGAAGTTGGCGTATGAACAGATTTATGCATATGGATTTTTTTGTGGGTACGCACATTTCCGCTTTTGTCTGTATGCCATGTTTTAGTGTGAATTCTATGCACGACGTTATGCATGAGGCCCCTAGTTACCAGCTTTACTGAGGCTTCCTGAATGCCCTCTTTGACACAAAACTCCTCAAGACAGCAATCTGCTTATGGCTACAGTTATATTAAAGGCCACAAAGATGAGATCTAGACTGGTGCAGATCTTGACCATATGTAATGGGGAACTAATATTTAGCTGAGGAGAAGCGAAATGAACTATGTTGAGGACTGCAGAAAATTCATTTGCTTTCTGAAACATGCTGTTTTAATGTTCTTTTCTTGTGGTTTCGCTTTGTTGCTGTGTATTCATAACATCTGTGGCAATTGTACAATGCCCTTAAAGGATGAGTTTACAAGTGTTTCGCTACAATCCCTCTGTTTTTGAAGATTAGGTTGTATGAACTGTTTCGGACAGGTTTTAAAAGCGCTGCTTCTGAATGTGCACCAGTTCTTACATGACTTTGGAAGTTCCATGTCTAAGTGCCAAGCACCCATTGCTTTCTGTTTCTGACATGGATATTTTATCTATAATGGGTGAAGCATGGGATTAGATTTATAATTTATTTTAGAAGACAATAATTTAGAGTTTTTGAGCTCCAGGATGGGAGGGAGGATTGGACAGGCAGAATCTTAGACTTATGAGCCTCACAAAAAACAGGACTATAAAAAGAGAGCGAAAGAAAGAGAGAACTCAAACCAAGAATACTTTAGGCTGCTACAAAGACTTCAATAGGCTGTAAGATTAAGCACCACTTGGGCATTAACACACATATATGGATATGGATGTGTTGTTGATCTTTTTCTTCTTTCAGAACTGACAGGACAAACCAAGATGGAGGTGTGGATTGCCACACACTATTTGCTTTTGTTTATCACATTAGCTATTTAAATAATAGCGCAAGATTAAAAATGTACTAAGTCTGCTTTACTGCTTGTACATTTTGCTCTATTCAACGGCCAGAGGATGGGAACTCAGTTCTTTTTCATAGATACATCAGTGAGGGTGAGGGAAGGAGAACACCCCAAAAGACAAGCTACAATGACAGCCATATGTGATTTAAGTCCTAAGATAGATACATAGATAGGTAGAACTTTATTTGTCCCCATGGGGAAATTTGGCTTGTAATAAAAAATAGTTAAATAGTTAGATAAATATTTGTACAGATACAAATTATGGTTTAAACATACACTAGAATGACTAAAAAGGAAGAAAATTATAAAGAAAGAAAAACTTCTGACTTGGCAGTCAGTGAGGCATTATGCAGGCATATTGCTGTTAGTACAAAGGAGCCCCAGTTGCATTTATTGACAGATTTCATCTGGGACATTGGCGTCTCCTCCAGCTATCAAATCTCCATTTTTATTGCTGTTTTTTTTTTTTTTTTTTTTTTTTTTTTCTTAGCTGAAAGTACTCAGAGTCAGTCTATCAGAGAAAGGATATGCAGAATAATATAGGTAATGGACTATAGTCCTCGAGCAAAAACATTGCAATTGTGGGTTGGTAAGCATAAGAATAGGCAAACAAATGTAGCAAAACAGCTGTAAAGAGTTGTCCTGTGGACAAAGAATCTGTGTATCTGAGAAAGAAATGTATGTTTCAGGGATAGGTGTTCTCAATAGTCTTTAGCTGGATAAAACACCAAACCAAATCAGGGCCCAGATGTGAGATAGCCTAAGGAACGGATTGTGAGATGCACAATACTAGAGAGTTAGAGAGTAAAAGTTAACTGGTGCAAAGAAGGGTGTTGGTTATGTGCTACATTGGAGGTGGGTTCCAAATGTTCCAAATGTTCCATAGTCGGGGCCAAACCTGTATACAAAGGTTCAGCAGATTTTTTTTTTCTTGTTTTTACTTTGTTTTTTTCCTTTGTTTATTGCTCTATTGTGCAATTCTTATGCAGTCAATACACCTTTTTCAGATCTAAAGTCCTTTGCTACTATTCTAGAATAGGTATAGTAGAGTTTCCAAACAATGGTCTCCACTCACACCATAAACAAAATGATGTGAACACTATGAGGACTTGCAGCACATATAGACAATAACCAGAAGGTGTCTGAAGCAAGACCCTATGGACTATAAAGCACCATGAATTACTATAAGGGTACCATTCTGGCCCACAATATATCAGTGAAATGAACTGACGTGGGATTGGAATTATTTTAGTAATATTGTAAATATATGAGAAGAAAATCAATCAGAAAACAGTGAACTGACATCATTCAGCTTTTGAACATGTTAGTATGGTTTATTATACCATTTACTAAATCAAGAAATGATATATGCTGGACTGTAGTGTGGACACCACCACTATTCCAGGGTTAACCCAACAGGGAAATGTGCAAATTTTCAGGAAACTGTAATGAGGGTTGATACCAAAAATCACAGAAACTGCTGCCAAAACAAAAATGCTAAACCATGAATGATGTCAAAATGAAAATAGCCAGAAGTTGATACCCAGAAGTTGTACTATCACCAAAACCAAGATGAAAAACTGTTACCAAAGTTAAAAGGAAAATTGCTATGAGTTGGTAAACTGAATGACGTTCACTACTAAGAGTGTTTGAGTTTCAAATCCTTGATCTTGGATGGTGCACTGAATGCTGTGAAGGGTTATAAAGGAAAGCACTGGTGATGCGATCAGAGTCAAGTCCTGATCAATGGTGCATATTGTCATGACAACACAGCCACAAAATGCTGAAGTTTACAAAATGGCAACCCGACAAATAGGGCATCAGGAAAAATCAATTTAAAGCAAAAAAAAAATGAACAAAGTGGGCAGTATGTAATTTTTTTTACTTGTCCATGTAATTTATTTTTAACATATACTTACATAGAAAATTATTAAAAAAAACACCCATGCACCTGCTTCTCCATGCAGTTATCCAATCAGCCAATCATATGGCAGAAGCACAATGCATAAATCAGTCAGATACATGTCAGGAGCTTCAGTAATGTTCGCACTGTGGTGTACAGCTCCCCAAACCTGGACACAGACAGGCACAGAGACACAACTCCAAGAGAAAACACATTTATTTCTCATGGGGCTGCGCTCAGGTGGTAGTAAAATGCACTATAAGGCAGCTTAAGGGCCGCTGCCACTGTCTGGGTAAGACTGGTGAAGTGTTGCTATATTGTCCACAGAAAGTGTATCACATTGTTGCAAGCATCTAGTTTGCAGCATAATGTGGCACACATTCGTGATTTGCCCATACCTGAAGAGTTCGGTATGATGAACCTGATCCTGAACCACCAAATGATCAGCCACATTGGACAGTGTTACAACTTTGATTGAATGCAGTTGACAGAATGTAAAAACAGGTAAACAGATACATCTTTTATTTTTTAAACAATTAATTTAATTTGTGGTCAATATTGCACAGTACTGTCTTTATATTCTGTAGTTCATTGGCTACATCTCATTGTGCATTGACTACATCTCTTACTGCATCCACTAATGCATTTTGTGATTCATAAATACAGTAGCATCTGTCACCACAAGGCCAGATGATCACCAAGTGGTTTCCGAGGCATTGGTGTTTGAGCAGCACTTGCCTGAAGATGTGGTCAACACAGCAGCAACACCATGATCGCCTAGAACCACGTCCTGGGCATGGGTGTCATCTATTGTAATATTGTTTGGAACTGAAGAAACAGTAATTAATACAGCATCTGCTGCCTGCTTGTTTGTCTTATTATACATGCAAATCATTTACATGAGTATGGATAATGGTAAGCAAAAAAGAAATTACAACTCACTGTCACCCGCGGTGATGTCAGAATCTCCCCGCCCCCACTGCTAAAATGCCGGTAACAAGTGTGTCAGCAATAATTGCAGCAATTTGCTGCTCAAACAGTATGAGCCCTGGGAGTTCGCTACCTCCTCCAGTGGTGTTGACATTCAGATGGTGGGCTGCGACATTCCTTTCATGGTGACTTTGATGTCTCACAACTTCTTTTTTATTTCAGACACATTGCAATTTTCTGACCCTGAACTTTTGAATGCATCCGCCATACTATGCCACTCCATTAGTTTTCTTTTACTGCTTATTCCACTGCTTAAGCCACCAAATAGTACATTTATCCTTGCCTTTACTTCCTTTAGCAGGATCTCCATTTTGCATTCGCTGAAGTTTTTTTTACTCCCTGTGCTTCTGCCATTGTCTTTTCACAAAACACTGAATGTAATGGGCTATTTATATTGATTTGCATATTCAAAAAGCTGTGGTGGACTGGCGCCCTGCCCGGGTTTTGATGTCTGCCTTGTGCCCTGTGTTGGCTGGGATTGGCTCCAGCAGACCCCCGTGGCCCTGTAATTAGGATATAGCGGGTTGGAGGATGGATGGATGGATATTCAAAGGGGCATAATTCTGGGAGGAGTCAGGGTGGGGAGGCAGGCGAGTGCATGTGCATTACATTTCACACTAACTGGGATTTATGGAGCAGTACATTAAAGTTGGCTTACACTTGGTTTTGTGCATCTGAAATTTTTGTGCTTAAGCACATTTATACTTTTGTCTCTACGCCATGTTTTAGTGTGAATTCTACACATGGCGTTATACATGAGGCCCCTGGTGTTCTGTACTTTCAGAAGCCCACCAGTATTGATTGAACACATGTCATCTATTAATAAAAAATAACTGTCAGTAAACTACTGTCTCATTCATCCACGTACAACAGCAGACCAAAACAAATTTCTGACTCCAAACCAGCATTCCAACTGCAGTCACACAGTTTCTCAAATGGCACATACTGCCAAGTACGGACAAGTGTTCTCACTTGTCACTCCCCGATCTTCATCCTAGATGGATACCCAATTCTCCCTGGGCATTCAAACATGTAATAAGCAGAAATAAAACTGTCCAAACTCTTACATTAGATAAACAACAGCAATAGGCTAAATGTCAGCAATTCATGGTCAGGACACATCTTTGGTACACAGTAACAGTCAAATTCCTTCAATATTTTGCTGTCCAAGAAGCCAGACTTCAGCACTGGAATGCCTGCACACCTCTCTGAAGCTCTCAAGTTGATAATAATCACTTTTTCAACTTTTTAACATTATATCCTCAAAGTTCAGTATAGTCATGGCTAAAATACATGTACCAGTAAGACAGTTTCATTTTCCTGCTCAGCCGTATTGTAGCATGACTTTTGTATTCTTTGTTTAAAGCATTATAGATTTAAGTTCTGTCATTTTTGCAAGAACTATTATTGTTATTTTGTTTTTACAATGTGCTGATGACATCATGTTAGTGCTAATTTGTATACTGTGATTTCTAACATTTTATAACAACACTGGGCAAAAGCTATTATACTCACTGATCCTGGTATTCAAGCTTTTGGATAGTGAAGAAATCTTTTCAAATTTTCAGTGTGATTTTTTTGTTAGAGATGTGTTTTTCTAGCTTGGTTTTTAAACTGTGCTGTGTTTTTTTTTTGTCAATGATTTTTGATTAGCATTTCTAGTTTTTGGTATTTTTTCAGGCATTTTTGACTGACTATCTGGTTACAGATACCTGTGTGTCTTTTTTGACAGTTTCTTTGGCAGGCTCCAGTGTCTATTGTATCTTTTGTTAAATAAGCCTTTAACCAGTTAGAAATTAGGATTCCAAATTAGAAAATAGAACACTTAATTTTTAACAGAGACTGCACTCTCTGCTGTCTCCGCTGCCTCAGCCTGTGTGCTTTTGCCGATTATTGATTCATTAAATTATTACCATTTTTAAAGCTCATGAACATTTTCCTGTTATGATGAAAGTCTTTTCAGTCCTGTTCAATAAAGTCACACAGCTTGACCCTTTTATTATAGTTGCCAAAGGCATCTTCTTTTCCAACTAACATCTTTACAGTGATGATTCACCTAATTTGTGATTTTAAGCCTAAAAGCCACAACAACTCATAATTTGCTCAAAACTGTAATTCTCACTTTCTTTGGCAAGGAAAATATTTCATGTTACTTGTTACATACATGCAGTTCTTTAGGAATTAACTGATGCTGACAAATGTGTACATGCCCATCATGTTATCATCCAGTTAATAATTATGATGCAGTTTTTCTGGCTAAATATCACATGCCTGAAATGACCATTTTCACATAGAATTTTGGAATCTGTTGTTGATACTTTCCTGTTGTCCTATTGTTTCATGTCATGGCAATCAATCTGATCAGCTCTTAATAACCCCTTCATATACTCTGCTTTGCTTTGACACTTAGTGCCAATGCTACTTTGATCAATATTATTCTGCTAGCCACAGAATGAGAAATTAGATTAGTTAAATAACAGACATGGACCGATAGATAGATAGATAGATAGATAGATAGATAGATAGATAGATAGATAGATAGATAGATAGATAGATAGATAGATAGATAGATAGATAGATAGATAGATAGATAGATAGATACTTTATTAATCCCAAGGGGAAATTCACATTCTCCAGCAACATACTGATACAAAAAACAATATTAATTTAAAGATTGATAACAATGCAGGTAAAAACAGACAATAACTTTTTATAATGTTAACGTTTACCCCCCCGGGTGGAATTGAAGAGTCGCATAGTTTGGGGGAGGAACGATCTTCTCAGTCTATCAGTGGAGCAGGACATTGACAGCAGTCTGTCGCTGAAGCTGCTCCTGTGTCTGGAGATGACACTGTTCAGTGGATGCAGTGGATTCTCCATGATTGATGGGAGTCTGCTAAGCGCCCGTCGCTCTGCCACGGATGTTACTGTCCAGCTCCATGCCAACAATAGAGCCTGCCTTCCTCACCAGTTTGTCCAGGCGTGAGGCGTCTTTCTTCTTAATGCTGCCTCCCCAGCACACCACCGCGTAGAAGATGGCATTCGCCACAAATGTCTGATAGAACATCTGCAGCATCTTATTGCAGATGTTGAAGGACGCCAGCCTTCTAAGGAAGTATAACCGGCTCTGTCCTTTCTTACACATAGTATCAGTATTGGCAGTCCAGTCCAATTTATCATCCAGCTGCACTCCCAGGTATTTATAGGTCTGCACCCTCTGCACACAGTCACCTCTGATGATCACGGGGTCCATGAGGGGTCTGGGCCTCCTAAAATCCACCACCAGCTCCTTGGTTTTGCTGGTGTTCAGGTGTAGGTGGTTTGAGTCGCACCATTTAACAAAGTCCTTGATTAGGTCCCTATACTCCTCCTCCTGCCCACTCCTGATGCAGTCCACGATAGCAGTGTCGTCAGCGAACTTTTGCACGTGGCAGGACTCCGAGTTGTATTGGATGTCCGATGTATATAGGCTGAACAGGATCGGAGAAAGTACAGTCCCCTGTGGCACTCCTGTGTTGCTGACCACAATGTCAGACGTGCAGTTCCCAAGACGCACATACTGAGGTCTGTCTTTAAGATAGTCCACGATCCATGCCACCAGGTATGAATCTACTCCCATCTCTGTCAGCTTGTCCCTAAGGAGCAGAGGTTGGATTATGTTGAAGGCGCTAGAGAAGTCTAGAAACATAATTCTTACAGCACCACTGCCTCTGTCCAAGTGGGAGAGGGATCGGTGTAGCATATAGATGATGGCATCCTCCGCTCCCACCTTCTCCTGATATGCAAACTGCAGAGGGTCGAGGGCGTGACGGACCTGTGGCCTTAGGTGGTGAAGCAGCAGCCTCTCCATGGTCTTAATCACATGTTATGTCAGAGCAACAGGCTGGAAGTCATTCAGCTCACTAGGACGTGATACCTTTGGGACTGGATGATCAACCTATGACTGGACTACAGATGTGAACATCCGCATGGGTTGAATGGTAGCTTTCTCACCTTTATGGCCTTACAGGACACTGTCCAAAACCTGTGCTAAAGTTTTCTGCCATCTTAGGAACCCATCATATCAGCTATCTGCAATCCTTAATTCAGACCTTCAAACTTGCCAGCTGTTTTAAGTCATATGCAGTCTGCTAAAGTTATTACTGGAATATAAAATTAATTTGAGAGAGTGAGAGAGAGACATCAAATCAACAAGCTAAAAAAGGCAGGCTCAGTTATGGGATGTACTCCTGACCCACTGGAGGTAGTAGTGGAGGAGAGAATGAAGACAAAACTCATGACCATTATGACCAACAGTATTACATCCTCTCAATGACACACTAGCATTAACTACATTCAGTCAACAAATTAGTCCACAGAAGTGTGTCAAGAAATGCTACTGGGACTTCTATGTGCTACTATACTTCTTTATAAGGCCACGGGTGACTGCAACTATTCTTTTTATTTTAAGCCAAGTCAGAAGTTTTCCTTTCTTTGTAGTAACTCTGTGCCCATATTTATCAAGCTTCTCAGAGTAAGATAATGGTTCTAACCTCTTCAAACATCTCAGAGTGACACAAATTTGGTCCTGCTCTTAGAAGTAGGAGTACTAGCATTTTATCAATTTTCCAAATTTAAGAAACTACTTCTAACCAGGGGTGGAAGTAATGAATTACAACTACTCACGTTACTGTAATTAAGTACTTTTATCGGGTACTTGTACTTTTATGAGTATATTTTAAAATCTGTAATTTTACTTGTATTTAAGTACGAATTAAAGTAAAGAATCTACTTCGCTACAATTAAAATGACAATTGGTTCCTGAGTACGCCAAAAATTTGAATTAATATTCAAACTTTTGACAGGCATTTCGGTAGCCAGTAAAAGTATCCGATGGCAAACGGACCAATGACCCCTGATATTTGGACTTGAAAAAAGCACCCGCCCCCGCTGCAGCAGGTTTTGATCATAATCGCACAGTGAAGGAGCACGGAGTAATTTAAGGATTGAAGGTTTGGAGAAACAAACTTCATGGAGAACAGCAACATTCAAAGCAGTGAAAAAGACCAAGAAATACTGGAGGATGAGTGCCCCTGGCCGCACCTGGAGGAGCTGTTCGCGTACAGAGGGAGGAAAGGAGACAGCGTGCTAATGCAGTGCAAACTTTGTTTGCCATCTGCGATGATTTCGGCATACAAGACTGCAGCCTCTAATCTCAAAAAACACATTATGGTAAGAAAACTTAACAGCGATTTTTTTGTTATACTATTTTCATTTTTTAATATGTCTAAGGTAACTAGCTTGTCTACTTGAAGCTAACAAATGTCATCCGTTAGGTTAGCTAGCTCAGTTATACTTCGCAGGCTATGTACGCTCTCGCACGCATGCATATTTTATATTAAAAAATACTATCACAAAATATTAGGGGAACCACTGTAATATTTATATGTCATTGAAATGTATTATTATCAGGCATGGTTTAGACATCTATGTCATCAGGAAGGCACCAGAAAAAGGGACCTCAAAGTTTACTATTATTGAAGTTAATTTAGAGCACGGATGCCGTGAATGTCAGAGCTGTAATAAATAAAGTTCCCCTGCATAGTTTAAAAGAGTCTCGCCATCATTTAATTTTTCACAATTTGTGAAAACAAGACACCACTTTCATTATCTTAAGGTTATCTCAGTATTTTCAGTCACTTAACCCTCAAAGATCCGCTGCGGCAACAACACATATAGAATCTGTAGCAGGCTCAGTTTTAAAGCTAAAGAAAAGATATTTGTATCGCCTAAAACCATAAGAATAAAGGTGCCAGCTATGCACCCATGATATTTAGAGCTAATTTTTAGTGATGCCCTTATAATCTCGGGAATTAAGGTATCAGAATGAAATTGCTTGTGGTGCTACCCAAGTATCAGCTTTAAAGACATGCCCACATAATACTAATCCCACGCAATTTGTGGCAAAGAAAAAAAACATTTTTTTGCATGCAGCATTTATGTAAAATTTGCCTCATTTTTAATATTCCTGCACACTGGGGCCAAATACACAGTATTTGACTGTACTGGAATTGCATAAATGGGTTTGACTGGAGAAATTTAACCCCCCACCCCTAAAATATAAAAATGGATGTATGGTTGGTTTCTAATGATTAAACAAATTTACCACACTTCATTCTAAACAATCAAAGTTTAGCTTAAATAATTACTCTAGGTGAATGATTTTTTTTTTAATGTTTTTTCTTTAGTGTTGAAAGTAGTGATATGAGGAAGTGATGTTTAGAGTCTGACTGATATATAGTTTGGCTGATATAATTTATATTTTTCTTTGTATAATTCCTCTGTGATCTTTCCAGAGGAAACATCCATCAAAGATTGATCAGTACCATGACATCATTGCGACATCAGCTAGTCGTCAACGGAAGACCACAGCCACACCAAACAAGCTCTCAGCAAGTAAACAAGCCAAGTTACCAGATGTAATGTTGGCACCTGTAAGCAAACGTGTCCCTCAGGCAACTGTTGACAAGCTTATCATCAATTTCATATGTGAAGGTCTACAGCCATTTGCAGTAGTTGAACAGCCAGCTTTCAAAGAATTAATTACCACATTGCAACCTCATGCCAAAGTCATCTCCAGGTCCACCGTTCGTACCAGAATCTGTGACGCTGCTGAGGACATGAAGACAACTATAATTGCAGAATTGGGTAAAGCCAAATTTGTTGCAACCACCACTGATTGTTGGTCAGCTCATCAGAAAAGTTACCTTGGCGTCACTTGCCATTGGATAGAGGAAGAGTCCTTGGAAAGAAGATCTGCAGCACTAGCATGCAAAAGATTGAGAGAGTCTCACACATTTGACATGATTGCTAGTGCTCTTGATGATGTCCATTGCCAATACAAGATTAGAGACAAAGTTGTAAGGACGACAACTGATAGTGGATCCAACTTTATCAAAGCTTTCCATGTGTTTGGGGCACAGAATGATGCAGAGGTAGATGAGGATGAAGCAGACTTGGATGCTCTTGATGTGAGTGACCATATTGAATATCATGATACAAGTGTAATCCTTGATGAAGACTCTGGTATGGAATATCAACTACCCCCACATCAACAATGTGCATGTCACCTGTTAAATCTTGTGGCAACAGCAGATACAGCTCTTGCAGAGTGCATGAATGACACCTACAAAAGGCTTTTCCGTGCAACCTTTGCAAAATGCCAGGGCATTTGGAACAAAACTGGGCGATCTCATTTGGCTAGTGAAGTAGTAGAGGACAAGTGTGGGCTACAGATCATTCGTCCCAGTGCAACACGGTGGAATTCAACCTATCTTGCCATTGAAAGAATAATACGCATCATTGACGAGAAGGGGGAAGATGCCATGAGAAGTGTATGTGACGAATTCAAGGTGAAAATGTGAGTAATATTAAGTACCATTTATGCAGTCTCTTCCTATTAAAGTCATAATTGGCTTAGTTGTTTATGTTATACACGTTTTATCTTCCAGGTTGAGTCCTGCAGAAGTTGCATTCCTCCGGGAGTATTGCACCACCATGAAGCCGCTGGTAAAAGCTTCAAACATTCTCCAGTCAGAGTCCAGCACCTACATGGGATGGCTGCTGCCAGTAATCCACCAACTTCTATCAAAACTGAACAGGCTGGAGACATCAAGCAAGACCTGCATGCCACTCATCAAAGCCCTGCAAAATGGCCTGCAGAAGCGTTTTGGACAGATGATGGCAGATCCAGACTTGGCTGCTGCTGCAGTCCTTTTACCCAAGTTCAAGACCTCCTGGACTGACAGAGCAGATGTTATAGAGGCTGGTAAGTTCAAATTTATATATTTGCATGTTGCTATGACTGCATACTGGTATAAGTGTATATATGTTATATCTCAGTCATGATAGTTCCTCAAAATATTAAAGTATCATTTGTTGTGGGTATTTAAAAATAGTCACATAAATTAAAGTAATTGTGTTCCAATTACAGCCTTGACATACCTGAAACAACATCTTGAAACCACGGAGCATGAGAGTGAGCATCAGCAGAGAGAGTCATCTGATGATGATGATTTCTTCTCCAGACCACTCTCCAGAATGATGCAAAGTCCCATTGAGCTTGATGGTTACCTTGCATGTGCCTCGGACAGCATGGAGCTGCTTCACTCCTTCCCAGCCATCAAGAAGCTGTCTCTTAAGCTAAACACAGCTCTGCCTGCATCAGCTGCATGCGAACGGTTTTTTAGCTGTGCTGGTCTACTATTCACATCCAAACGAAGCCGGATAGACTCTATGAATTTTGAAAATCAGCTTTTGCTGAAACTTAACAAAAGGTTCAGAAAGTGAACTGTCCAAGACATGTTTCTTATGTCCAAGGCTTTAAGGCCCTTGCCCAGCTGTTTGTTTGCAGTACTCTGGTAAAAGTTTATACTACAGGCAAAACTCCTGTTTAATCTTTGTTTGTTTGAAAACAAATTTCTTAAATTTGATCCATTCCTATACTTCATCAGTAATGTAGAAATATTTGTAGTAGCTGTTTTCCACATGGTTCTCCAATTTGATTCAATGCTTTTTGATAATTCATTAAATATCAACGTCCAAAAATTAACTAGTAGTCTGAGTAGTTTTTGAGATGAGTAATTTGTACTTTTACTTAAGTACTTTTTTAACACTAGTACTTTTACTTGTAATTGAGTATTATTTCAGCAATGCAACAGTATCTGTACTTAAGTACAAATTTTCAGTACTCTTTCCACCACTGCTTCTAACTTCATCAGGCTTTCAGAGAGCTTCTGAGATGTCATTACTCACTAGTAGATGCCAGAGAAGATGGTGTTCAGGCCAAAATCAGCCCTCACATTCTGGGAAAGGATGAATGTTTTAGAAACGGCACACCAACAATGAACTCATAAAAAGAGATTAATTTCACAGAGATTAAATAATATTAGTAAAAAATCATGTAATTTATCTAACCAAATCTAATTTAACATCAAGTGACCGCTCTATCTATGCACTGTCAGCTGAAATGACGTGTTGGCAACATTACTTTTTAAGGCCACAGGAAAATGCAGCCTTGCAACAGCAATGATTTGGGTATGTCACAAGCAACCATTTGTTGAATTTTGCACCAAACTTTGAATGACTTTATAACACATGTGATAATACATATTTATGCATTTAAGCTGTATTCGTGCAAATCACTGGATTTTCCTGGAGTTGTTGGCATAATTGACGGGACACACATCAAGATTATTGCCTAAAGTGTGGATGAGCACTTAACTTTTGTGAATCGTAAGCAGTATCACAGTATGAACTCACAGGTTGTCATGGATGAAAATTGTATTGTAGTAACCAGCATATCACCTGGATGTAAGATAGGGCTTAATGGCGGATAATGGCACACAGACATGGTAAGCTTTGCATTCCATGGACCCCTGGAAATATTGTGTTACATTTTACAAGTCTGGGAAAGTTCAAGAAGGTAGGTGGAGACTCCCAGAGCCTTGTAAAAGCTAAGAAGGGGTCACAGAGAGAGGCATGGCAGGTGACTCTGAAAGACAATTGGGAACACTGGAAGAGTGAATGTGAGTTCAGAAATAGTTCAAGAATAGTCAAGAGAATAGTTATTTTTTACGAGGCGTTTCCTGTGGCCATAACAGCAGGGAGGTGATTCTCCTGGAAGTATGGCTGTGAAAAATTTATTGTTTGAATAAATATGCCCAATGTTGTGCTTAACTGTTAATCGACATGTGTATGTGTCTCAGTTTTTCCATCTCAGGGCTCATTACAGTATTATTGTTGCAAAGAGACCTGGTGCTAAGCAGAACTCTAGAGCCCTTCATGAGAGTGACATAAAACTTTTATGCAAATGTAATTATGTCCCTTTGAATATTATTATTATTATTATTATTATTATTATTATCATCTTTGTCAGTCAGTCAGTCATTGTCCAACCTACTATATCCTAACACAGGGTCACTGGGGTCTGCTGGAGCCAATCCCAGCCAGCACAGGGCGCAAGGCAGGAACAAATCCTGGGCAAGGCGCCAGCCCACCACATTAACATCTTTGTGGTGAACCCTTATCATTAATACCAGAAAACTACAAAATGTCCACATAATTTTCAAGGAAACTACAAAACTCCTTCATGAGTGCCATTTTACAACTTGGAAAGACATAAAATCTTGACATCATTCATTCTCAAATGTGAACTTCTACTCCTTGCTGGGAGTAAGTCTAACATGCTTCATAACTACATCTCATACTATGAGGTAGGAATACTTATTTCCCTAGTCAGACTTCTAGAGCAATTCCTAGGAGTAATTTTGAGGTGCTTGGAAATATGATACTGGTGTGTATTTGAAGGGGGTTGTTGTTGTTTGCTATAATATTTATTTATTTATTTGTAGAACTTCTGTAAAGATTTATGTTTTCCCTTTGGGACAAACAAATATCTGTCTGTCTATCTGTCTGTCCGTTAGTCTGTCCATCTGTCCATCCATGTTAGATGGTCAAAGACTTTGCTTGTAGCATGTACTTAATGCAATCTTTTTGTATTACGGCTGTCAAATGCTGATTCAACATGTGCCAGTTGCCATATGCCATGTGTATTATGAAATGTATAAGTTCTTTAATTTGTGCCTCATGCTGGTATGGCATCTCTTGCTTGGCCCTGAACTGTGGAGAAGACACATTGGCCTATGCTTGTATATGGGCACTGCAATGAGATGGCACATACAGACAGCCCACTAAGCATTCACGTACTCTGTGTTTGATGGTCACTTTAATGAATACCTAGGATAGGCCTGCACACTCTCTACCACACATTTGTAAAGGAGGCACTAAGTTGTGATATTCTCTACTAGGGACAGATGTGTATCCCCACAAGTAGATTACAAGCATCATCTCCCTTTCTTGCATGAGGAGAAGACAAATTAAACATTTTTGATATTCTATGAAAATTTCAGTCCCATTTACTTTTACCAACATGTCATCACACTCCCCTGTCAAAAGCCACTTTACAGCATGTAGAAATGCAGAAAACATGTTGCAGTTTGGAAGACTTCCAAGACTTCATTCTGTTCAGTGGGAGGAAGCTGGCATGTTTCTTTACTCTTTGGGCCCATTCAATGACTAAACATATCTCATCTCCCTTTCCCTAAATTTACTTGCAGAGTTCTGAAAATGGGCAACAGTGGTTCTTTCATTCTAGTAGAAACAAAAACTGTGTTAATATTCCTAACATAATTTATAGTATAAGCAAATTTCAACAATAAGACCTCAAATCATATCTCTTCCACCATTGCCTTCACCTGACATGTTCATCATTATTTCAAAAGGGTTTGTTCAAATTGGCATTGCATTCATTATTCAAGGAAACACTCATTTGCTCAGACTCTGACATTGATTCTGCTTATTTGTATTGTGCTGTAATTACATTTACCGCTATAGTCTGTAATCTTGTGGGTCACTCTGCATTATAAACATATTGGCTTTGTGTAACAGCTTGTGGATAAGCTGCATGAAATAAAGAGTAATTGATCTGTTTACGCTTTTAAGTATTCAAAGATGATCATTTTTAACGGAGTGTTTATCTGGCAATCCAGAGTACATTTATTAGAATTAAACAAGTAAAAATTTGCTACATTATAATACAAAAAACTTGACAAATGAAAAGAGACCCTTTAATCCTGATATCTCATCCAGATATGTTTTACAGATGATCAAGATTCCTGCTTAAACTACATGACTTGGTATTTTGTAACAGACTAGTAATGTTCGGCTCTGTAGACTTTGAAGAGAGGACGCTCATGCACATCTCACAAAACACAGCACCCCAGGTCACTCCGCCAAAGTTGCTGCAATATCCTTCACAGCTAATTCAATGTTGACACAGCTCATTTCCTGACAGACACACTCTCCATTATTTGGTCTTGTATGACTTTCTGTTGTACTCAAAGTGTATGACTGGCGTTTGCAATGAAAAGATCAGTCAGCCAGTTCACTGCCAGCAGAGCTTGTCGGGGTTCTTTTTATGTCAGCAATGCTACATGTATGCACTCCTGATCTTTCCCTGTCAGTCACAATAATATCCAACTTCAGAGCCAGAGCACCATACATCACTGCAGGTCTATACCAGCAGTGCTAGACCAGCACTTACAGGACGGAAGTTAAGGTTAGAGGTTAGTATGGTTAGCGTGTAGCATAAATGGTGAAGGTTAGGAGTTAGTTTTGTTAAGGTTAGGGTTTGGTGTGGTTAGCGTGTCAATCAGTTTGATTTGTGATGAACTATAAACGTTTATTGCCAAACTGCTCGTCTAGACCTGCAGTAAATGGTGCTATGGCTCTGCAGGTCGATACAACTTGTCAGTCACAGTACATGGCTGTACTGACGTTTGCAGTGTAAAAGACACAAAGCCCAATATCATGGCCAAGGTAGCCCATATGTCAGATTTATGGGTCATATTAAAAGCTCTTGATTCAGACTAAGATCAAGGTTAAGTGTTCAGTGGCTTGTGGGTTTTTTGCATGAGAGACATTATATATATATATATATATATATATATATATATATATATATATATATATAGATTTCAACAACTCTTTGCATGGAGAAGTGCTTCCTGGATTCTGTCTTAAATGCACTTTCCCTTATTGACTATTGGTGTACTGTATGTCATTTACTATTTCATTGAAGGAATTCTTTTTAAACAACTTTATTGATGCCTTGGAGAGTTTTGAAAACTTGGATTAGACCCACATGCAGCCATCTAAGCTAAAGATTAAAGAGAAAAGAGGAGGACATACCCTTTAGATACACTTGCTACCTGGAAAGACCCACTCACTGTCTGTATGGAGTTTGAATGCTGTCGGCTTTTACTGTGAACTAAGGTTAGGGTGACCAGGAAACTGTCCCAGTATGAGTGAGTGTGGTTGTGGGCATGAGTGGCTGTTTATCCAGTGCTGGTTGTTTCCTTCTGCCTAGTCCTGCTTTGGATAGAGTTATTGAAATATTAAGAATAAATGAATGCATGAATTCTCAACACACTGGAAAGATTTGGGGCAGCCATCTGTATATTATCCCTGGCTGCAAAAGGTTAAAGGAAGAACAAGAAGTTGTTGATAGGATCAGTTCCAGGACTGAACTGATGAGGTTTTGGGATATGGTGTCTTTATATGCCAGGAACAGGAAGTGATGTAATTCTGGGCACCAGAACTGGAAGTGATGTTAAATCAGCAGGTTTTCCTGTATTTGGTCTGTGGAGATAACAGAAGTAGGTTTAGAGCACCCCGCCACCCCCTGGCCTGGTGGGAAATTACCTCCACTTGGTCCACTCAGCTCCCTCCTAGTCGCACGTGTAACACTTCATATAAATGTATGGTGGTATGCTTCTTTAATTATGCATGATTTTAAATATTTTTAACTTGCTTGATTAGGGTTATTATTTAAATCTTTTTTTTATGTTTTTCTATTTTTGTTCATTTTATTTATAATGTCTTATGATTTGGTATATACTCACATGAACTTCATTACTCATATTAACATTTCTGAAATAAAATATCGATCTCTCCAGCCATTCATTTTCTGAACCTACTTAGCCTAAATTTTTTGACTTTTCTAGACATAACAAGCCAAGTGATTAGCCAGTTGATTTTCATTTACTTAATCTTCTTTGATGACTTGATCATTTCCTCTTTTTTCCATTGTTTTTAACAAACATATAATTAATTTTTCTGCTTTTTAATGCATATGTAATTTGTAATGTGTGGTATTTCTTATTGTTAGTATATCACGTAGTTTATTTCTTTCTTAATAATATTAGAAAAAATGAATTTTTATAGAAAAGATTTTATTTTAGAATGCAGCTCAAAGTGCTTCATTAAAAAGTGTAAAGACAAAAACAGATACTAGTAAAATATGTTACTCAAATTATATGTATAATAATGGCATACTTTATAATAACATGTCATGTCATTTTCTAACCTGCTTAATCTAGATCTGGGTCGCTGGGGGTGCTGGAGCCTGTCCCAACCAGCATAGGGTGTAAGGTGGGAACAAACCGTGGACAGGGTGCCAGTTCATCACAGAGCAAACACAACACACACACACATCAAACACACACGGGCCAATTTAGGATCACCAATTCACCCAGGCTGCATGCCTTTGGATGATGGGAGGAAACCAGAACACCCAAAGGAAACCCACGCAGATAAAGGGAGAGCATGCAAAGTCCATGCAGCGAGGTCCCAGGGCTTAACTCTTGTCTCCTTACTGAGAAGCAGCAGCGCCACCATGCTGCTCTGTATAATACCACTCTCAAAGCTGCAGGAGCCATATCCTGTATTGGCAGCAGTGAGCATAATTATAACAATAAAAATAATAATAATTAGGAAAAAAAAATCATAAATTCATTACATTTATTAAGTAACTTAAAAGTTAAATCTATTACCTATTTATCCTGTAAATACTAATATAAGAGAGTTGGATTTGTTTATTATATTACAATGGATATGATCAGACAACTATAATGATATTCAGGTGGAAAACATGCAATACAGAGGATAATTAAATAATATGACATAATGACCAGGAGATTTTTGAGGGAAAGGCATTGCATAGTTGATAAACAGGCAGGGGTCTAAAACCAGAATGAACATATAGTATCGGTGACAAAACAAAACATTAACCAGGAATCTTAAGTCAAAAAATAACAAGCAGACGGTTCTAGCTGTTACTATTAGAGCTGCTTGCACTAATTATTACTAACACCAAAAAAGTGCTGTTTTGATTTTTAAATTAATCCCAAAGCCAGGGTGCCAGAGCCTGCACACCACCATCTTAGTAGTGATGGGCGACTCATGAATGATTTGTTCTTTTTAAATGACTTTTCAAGGGAATTGATTCATG
This sequence comes from Erpetoichthys calabaricus, assembly GCF_900747795.2. Lineage (NCBI taxonomy): Eukaryota > Metazoa > Chordata > Cladistia > Polypteriformes > Polypteridae > Erpetoichthys > Erpetoichthys calabaricus. The sequence continues at coordinate 70,370,150 of NC_041408.2, forward strand.
AACATGAATTCTGCATATCTATCATTGGGTCCATTCTGGCCTCCTCGGTAACTCCTCTGGTTGGGTGCTACCTCTGGTCAGGCTAAGGCCAGTCTGCAGCATCATCCGAGCCTATGAAAAGATCGTAGGCTGCAACTTTCTTCACATTCAAGTCCTATATGAGTTCAAGGTAAGGAAGCGGACCACAAAGGTCATCGCTGATCTGACTCACCCAGGGTATCACCGATTTCAAAAGACTTCACATCTTCATGCAGTGAAAGCTAAAACAACATGTCACCTAAACAGTTATTCTGACTAATCAGGTCTGAGCTTCTAATCAATATCTATGTATACCGTCACACTAGACTTCCCAAGTTTTTTAATCATACTATCTCTTTTCATTTTTTGTATTGCCTATGTATGATGCATCATATTTTAATATTTTATATTTAAACGTCTTACATTCATCTTTTGTGTTCTGTGTTGTCCTTGTATGTTGTATTATGAAGAAAATATTCTTAGTACACATTAGTGTACCTGGCCAATAAAGAAAATTCTGATTCTGATTCTGAATGAACCAAATCAGTGGAGCTCAACAGGAGTGCTAATGCGCTTGCGTGTCCTTGAGTGAGGTCATGAGTGTCTTTCGTTTCACTGACGCTGGTAGATATCTAAAGTGCATGCGCAAGAACTGCCCAAATCATCAGTCTCGACTCGCTTCACTTACGATTGTCCTGAGTTCAAATAATATCAACACCAGTGAACAAAAACTTTTATATTAGAAAGTGTTAATGGCTTTGTTTTGTACAATTCATTGTTGGAATTGTTTTAAACTGAATATTTAAATAATGTTAAAACTAATATTTTTGTGTTCCTTTGTACATTCAACAAATTACTCACACAAAACGGAACCTTATAAACATATAATTCTAATTTGTAACCGTTATTTACTTTCGACTTTACTTTAGCGCACACTTTTTTTACAGCTCATTAATCACTGATACTCATGTATCATTATCTGATTCTTTTGAGTTCAAACTGAATAATTAGCCAAGAATCAGTAATTGGGTTATCTCTGTAGGTCTCCTCCATACTTTATTTTCTTCACTTTCAGGTGCTGTCTTTGTAAGTCACACTCTTGGCTCACGCTCTGATTTACTCCTCCATTCATTTTCTACCCCAAAGGGCAGTTATGTTTTACCATATCTTTGAGCAAATAAACCTTGGCAAATCCTCGCTACACCACAGAAATCAATCCATTACCATCCATATAAGACAAATTCTTCTAATGTAATATAAAGCACCAAAATATAAGAACCCAATCAGATTCACCATTCATATTTTATGAAGTGTCTGCAAAAGCTTAATCTTTAAATTCCACACTCGCACATCCTCACCATACCATCCAGAAACTAAAGAAATAACAATATCCTCTCCAAAGTCTGATTTATCACTTGAATAGAGAACTAATATGAAAACATATTCGCTGATGACTGGGGGACGCAGTTAATCTGTCAGTCACAGAAAACAGACACTCAACATCTGAAATGGACAGACTTATTTCATGCTGTTCTGCCTTCTGAATTATTTCATCAATGTCACATTTGAGAGGCACTGAATGTGCAGTTTGTGTCCCTTTATTGCATTTCTCACTCAAGACAGGCTTACAATATATAGTGACAAATTTTTATTACTTTCTAAAGCAGCCATAGGTACAGGTAATGATGGTGGATTGTATTTGGCACTGAGAGAGGATTACTTTTGGAATGTATACATTTTGAAAGGTACAACAATTTCCACAAATACAGAACTGAGGCTGCTCACTGCATTATTAATAATGACACACACCACTTTTGGTAAAATTAGCCGGACTAGCCAAAAAAGAAAAGGTGAGTGTTATTTAACTGGACAGTGTCATTAAAACAAACATGTTTAGTCTTTCTTCTGGATATATTATCTCTGTCACTAACTGCTGTGATCCTAAAGGTTTGCACTTGACGTGGTGAATAGCAGAGAGGCTTTGCCTTCTGCTGCAGGAGCGTGCAGCAGGAATATTAATAAACAGCTGCTACTGTAGCGTTCCATGCAGTCCAAAAAGCACAACCACCCACAGGGGTGTCACAGCAGGTCTGTATAGATGCTAATTATTGAAGGGTTACAAGGACTCCGACATACTTGGTTTCACAAGAATGAACATCTACAGACAAAAACAGCCTTGTGTGGGAGACAAGCTAGTCACTCACTTCAATGACAAATCTCAGAATTACACTTCATTTATGTAGTAAATGCACACAACAAACAAAGCACAACATTTGCATTATCAATTTGTTTTATTTCATTTCTTAAGTCATTGTGAAACCATCTGTGTGTCCACACCCTTAATTCACTTTATCTGTTACAGAGTTATGATGGCAGAATGACAGCCCACTCCTGCATATACTGTACACCCATAGTCACTCATAACAGGCCAACTTAGCATCACCAACACACCTCTTTAGTATGTAGCGGAAAAACTGAGTACACAGAGAAATGTTCCATGGGTGCGAGAGAATGGGCAAGTTCAGGTATTGATCAGGCTAGAAAACAAATCTGAGTCTGGATCCGGGACACAGCAGCTCTTATCTGCTACACATTCTCATAAAGGAAAGAACCGGGACATTAAAAGATCAAATCAGAATAAAAGAGTATGCATCTGAAACAGGGTTATCACTAATATTTGTAGCTTTAAGGAGAAGCCAGTGCATTCACAATTTCAGTATCAAAGTACGACACTCCTAGAGACACACTCCGACAAACGTCATCCAATTCAGGGCAGAGCATGTCATAGTGATAGTGACTGAAAATAACCATGAAAGGGGCCCATTCAGGTATATACCCACACTCTCACACGCTGGGGCAAAATTGGAGGCATGAATTAAATTTAATTGCACATTTTTTTGCACATGGGAGCAGTGGGCCCCGAGTTGCAAAAACTCAACACGGACAAAAAGCAGATGTAAGATTCAAGCCCAGGGTACTGGAGCTGAGATATGACAGTGCTAACCACTAGGCCACCGTACTGAACTAGATACATGTGTCCTTATCTTTCAGAGAGAAAAAAAAAATCTGAAGTGAATTTTGTGGAATACATTTACTTATTTAGTGTAAGTCATGTAAAGAAGCTTGAATTTGACATTATTAAGACTTTACTGAAGAAATTCTTAATATTATTAGCTTCTCTAAATATATACACAGTTCAGTCTGAAGTGATAGTCTTCACAACAAACTATTGAACGTTACTAAAATACTCATCAAGTCATTCAGATAAGTGAGTATAAGCTGCAAAAGGACTTGCAACATCAAATGTCACTGAATTGGGGTTCCCAGTCCACGCTAAGTTAAACTAAGCCCCTGTTTAACTGGGGTATTGATGCAAACCAAGATGTGGCTGAGTGGTCACCAGTGTCTCAAATCAAAAAACAGAAGTTACATTAAATTAAATTAAATTCAGTGATGAACATTTGCTAGACTTCAACTATTCATGGGCCAATAATTTAATCTGCCAGCGCTGGTACAGAAACTGTGCCTCCAGGAAAAAGAACAGAACAGTGATGGGAGTACAAGTTGAAAGACAGCAAAAAATGGAGGGGAATCATTTAACGAATGAGGTGTATATTGTTATTTATGACTGTATTTAAGTATAAATCTGTAAAATGCTTGCGACTATGTCTGCCTGTTTAACTAAGACCTTTCTAAACCATTTGTACCAGCACATTAATAGATAGATAGATAGATAGATAGATAGATAGATAGATAGATAGATAGATAGATAGATAGATAGATAGATAGATAGATAGATAGATAGATAGATAGATAGATAGATAGATAGATAGATACTTTATGTAGAAGTTTTAACTTTATATTCTGTCCTCTATAAGAATTCACATATACAAAGTACTATTTGATAAATCAGATGTTTGCTAAAGACTTATAATCAGCTTAACTATTTTGGGACCTTCAGATAATATAATGGCATAGGTGTGTTTACCAATGTGCTCTGATTGGTGTAAAGTGGAATACATCTTGACTGTGTTATGCAAATGAGCCTAATTTATTCACGGCCATTACTTGGTCATTTCAGTCAGTCTTGCTGTGCTGTGCTGAGCACACAATAGGGGGGTCATAGTGGGTGGTGAAGTTGGTTGCAGTGAGTGGCACACTAAGCGATCGGCATTGCCATGCGATATATTCCTACTCCCATCTCCAAAGCATTCAGCTCCCCAAGGGGGACCCCTCTCTGCACTTTTGCGTTTGTCTTTAATTCACTCTCCTCCACCACCGCGTGGGTCACAAAGACACATACGAATAAGTGGGTCACAGCATTAAAAGAATTGAGAGACATTGCAAAAAAGGACGTCCATCTTTATGATTGTTAACTGTGACTCATGACTACTTTTTTATTCACAGATTATTTCCCCTAACACTGCAAAATATACATAAGCAAAAAAATACAAAGATATCCAAATTACTTGCAAGCTGTGTAAAAATATTAATAACATTATACTGCAAGTCTGACAAGCAAGAAGAGACGATTCAGTTAATTAAATAAACTAGACGGACTAACAGCAAAGCTGCCCCAATTTCTATTTTTACCATAATGCCATTGCCCTGATCATTTGCTTGAAATGCATTGTGGCCTTTATTTCCACTAGTGACCTTGATTATGGTCTAGACGCAGCCTTCTCTGTTCTGAACAAGAAAGATATAACATTTAAGGTTGCTTCTTATAATTTATTTATTGTCATACTCCTCTATAGGCAAGTTGAAAATTTATTGATGATTCAGTGGAAGTTTTTTTAAGGTGGTATCCCCATTTTTAACCCAGAAACTTGTCTTAGGAAAACTGAGACAAACAACATTATTTCAAAACAGTTTACAATGCCCTTGCCACAAAATGATTTTAACATACTGTTAAAAAACCAAAACATTCCCACAACCACTGTGGGCAAATGGCTTCAGAAGTGTAACTTACAAAACTACTCAGTGGACAAGAATATGTTGTATAAAGACTTCACAGTATATCACATAAAACAAACATACAACATATAAAAACCTGGACATTGACACAAATAGATGAACATATGCAGGCTTGGTCTACAACAGAAATAGAATCCTGCAGTTCATCTTTATATTCCTTGCTTTGCGCCCCAATAAATGCAAATTATCGCCAATATACTAATAACCCAATAGTGCTTCACTCACTCAGAATATGGAACCAATATAGGAAACATTTTAAGATAGAGAATCTTTTATCTGTGGCACCACTGCACGAGAACCATCTTTTTCAACCATCGCAAACATATGCAGTTTTTAATGTCTGGAAAACAGTTGGGATTAAATCACTTAGAGATCTGTACATAGACAACGTCTTTGCATCCTATGAACAATTACATTCCAAATTTAACTTTCCAGCAGCACATTTCTTTCACTATCTTCAAATTAGAAACTTTGTTAAACAGAACCTGCCCAATTTCCCTTATCTTCCACCTCCCTCTATGCTGGAAAAAATACTCATCAGTTTCAAGTTTCTGCAATATATAAAACCATTTTACAGTCCCTCCCTTTCAAAGATCCAAGAGGACAATGGGAAAAGGATCTCTCCCTCAACATATCAGAAAATGAGTGGAAGGTAGCAATGCAGAGAATTCACTCGAGCTCCATATGTGCAAAGCATCCAATTATTCAACTAAATATGATATATATCGAGCACATCTGTCTCGCTTAAAATTATCCAAAATGTTTCCAGGGCAAGATCCAACCTGTGAACGCTGCAATCAAGCTCCAGCCTCACTGGGTCACATGTTTTGCGCCTGCACCAAATTAACATCATTTTGGACCAGAATCATTAAATGCCCTTCAGATAGCCTTGGTGTCACAAATCCTCCTAACCCATTAATAGCTGTATTTGGTGGGCTCACAGAGTGGCTTAAAGTGGAGAAAGACAAACAAACTGAAATTGCCTTTACTACACTATTGGCACGTAGACTTATCTTGCTCAGCTGGAAGAATCCTAACTCTCCCCTTTTAAGTCAATAGGTAACTGATGTTTTATATTATTTGAAATTGGAAAAAATAAAATTCTCACTTAGAGGATCTGTGCAGAATTTTTTCCAAACCTGGCAGGATTTAATCAATAACATTTTAGAATAAGCTTTTAAAGCACTGAGGAAGCAGATTCTCTCCCTTTTTTTGTCTTCTCCATTTATCTATATTCACTTATTACTCTACCTATTTGCTTATTTTTACTAGGTTTAAATTTTATTCTGCTGGCCATGCTCTCTTTCTCAGGGGTGGGGGTTGATTTGTTTTCAATCCTATTCTTGTAAAATTGACGTATTTGTATGGAATGTTGTGTGATTTCAATAAAATCAATAAAAAAAAAAGATTGTTTGAAGCTCATACATTTGAAAATAACTATTAAATCAACAACATGTTCTTTATTTACAGCAAATTATTTTCTTTTACAGAATAATATAACAAAGATGACTGAAATTTAAAAAGTAACACAGAAATATACTGTACTGTGCATTAAATTAGCCTGCAATTAGGAACTGCCATTCAAGAATGCCTCGTGAAATTCCCTTTTCGGCACTTTACACAGCAGAACATTTTCAGAGGACATGGCTTTTGTACACGACACCATCATTCTTATCTGCCACACATTTTTTGTACCTGAAGACAGCTCAATGAACTGAACATCATTAGTATTCTCTGCACAGAGCAAATCCTCCATCCTTCAGGCCAACAATGCAATATTATGGGATGACTGTTCACACACCTGCTATGTGGAAAAACTGGCATACTAAAAAAATGAAATGCTGTAGAGAGGATTATAATGTTTGTTATGTGTGTATTGTTCCTAATGGGTGTCATTAATAATAGAAAGGCTCAGCAGTGTATAGCACTTCACACAATATACTCGAGCTTTAATTTTTCAGTAAATACTTCCATAATAACTGTATAACTGACATTATTTTATTGCTGTAAGTATACAATCTGGGAAGAAAAATGAAAGAGAAATGCATTGGTCACTATAATAGAAAATGCAATTTAATAAATGCTGCCATAAAATACTGCACTTTTATTTCATGTATAATTTTTCAGTCAATCTTTCATTGCTTCAAAAATTAAAATGTGAGAAAATTCATTGAACGATTTGTGACTATTTTACTCTATCAATATCATAGAAATACACCAGAGATGTTGCCAACTTGGTCTTAATTTATGTAATTGCTGAAATGTCATTAAATTCTGGTTATTCAAACCATTGATCAGCAGAATAAAATGTGACAAATGCAAGTCTGTGTGCGATCCTGCAAAACATCACCCACTTATCGCTGAAACATGGAATATTACTTGTTAGATTATCCCAGACGGGGTGCAGAGTATCTTTATAAACTTGCATTGGTAATGTAAGATGTCAATCTCATCACTAAAGTCAGGTCACAATTATCATAATACATTACATTTTCCTGCTAATATAGTCTTGGTGTGGGTTGGTGTACAGTGCCCTGATACATGACATTGAAAAGGAAGACATCAAGAAGATGCATGTTTTACCATCTTTTAATTCTGTAGTTTTGTATAGCACTGGGGGGATGTATTCATTTTTAAACTGTGGTATCCAGTAACCACAGTGAAGATATTAAGAAACAGCAATATAGTACAAAAGAAATGAACTTTTTAAAAGACAGCTTTCACTCCTAATAAACATTGCAGCATAACATAATACTGTATATACTGTCACGCATACATGCTGGAGGGATATCTTCCAAGCTCATCTAAGTAAGAAATACCACCTCTGGACACCAGGGGGTGCAATCACTAACTCTTCTGTCCAAGAAGATGCCCAATCAGGGATACCGACTCATCCCCTTTTGGTCCATGAGCTATAAAAGCAGGGCAGTCTTGGAAGGAGGCCTCTCATTTGTCAAACGAGCCACCTGCCCAACGGAGCTGTGACCCCGAAGACTGACCTCTCTTTAGAGCTATTATTTCTGTTGCTGAGTTTAAACATAAATATCAGTTAGACGATGCAACCATACCCAAACTTTCTACTGACTAATACTATGCATGGATCAGGGTACAATTTAGTAGATTCAATTTAGTGAGCTATTTGGAGGTTCTTCAGACCAATGTCATGTATGGATAAGGCTCTCTAAGACCCCAATATAGCACATGCTTTGAGTATCAGTGAACATCACACTTGCTGTAATCACTAAAAGCCTTTAAGGTCACTGCCTGAAAGTTGTCTCTTGGATTTACTTAACAATTGTATGCATGTATCCTAACATAAGTATATTAGCTTCTTAATTCACACTTATTTTCTTCAGTTCTGGTTACAACTTTGTGTAGCATACTATTGTCTTATGGTACGTTTCACCCTAAGTGAAAGTCTGAATTACTTGTTTTAGTTGTAGTTGGAAGTATTTGTATTAACTAAATTATATACATTAGTTTTGACTTGTGTTTTTAAAAGTTAGTATATCTGACGTGTTCTCCCCACAGTTTTTCTCCAGATAGTGCAGTTTTCTTGTCTCATCTCTAAAGACATGCATGTTAGGTTAACAGTTAACTGTAAATTGACCCCATGCATTAAGAAAGGCTGAAAATATATTGGTGGGTGTTAAAAATTAATTTTGCAATGAAATACAATAAATTTAAACAAAAAAACTAATCAATTAGTTACTTATCTGGTTAAGTGCTCATTAATTTATGTCTGTTTTCTGAGCCTGCCTTTTCTGTTACAAGGGTTTTAGGAAGTCTCATTCCATCCTGGCAGCATTGTGCAAAAGGCAAAAACAACTTAGATGCTAAACTATTCATTCACATTGCACACTCACATATAAACCCCCCGTCATGTATACCACAAAAAGTTGGACAAGTTATTTTAACACTTAACATCTCTGGGATGTGAGAGGATCAGAGTATGCAGAAAAGATCAAAAAACAATGGAAAACTGACCAAGAATCAAGCTCTGGCCCCTGGACCTGTGAAGCAGCAGTGTTAAGCACTGTGTCAATCCTTGTAAAGTACTCTCTGTTTTAAAAATCATTGCACTATTTATTCATTGCTTTCATAGATAAAATGGAGAAAGAATAACAGCACAATTAAGCATTTTAAAGGAAGTATGGGTGCGGCCTGGATCAATAAATTGAGTCATGTTGTATTTTGAGTATGTAATAAAACCAATGAGGCTGGTGTAGTATTTAGTAAGTACTCCCCATGTGTCAGAGGGGGACACTTTTACATTTTTTTTGTGCACTGGGTGGCTCCATTAGGCACCCACTGTTGGGACTGGGGGGTGAGAAGTTAAAAGGCTATCTGTACTTATTAGTGGTATTTGCTGTCCTGCAAGGGAATCACTGCTTTGAAGTCTGGCCTTGGTAGAATGTCTGTATTTACCTGACTTGGAAATATTGGTTCCTAATCAGCATATCTGTACTTATTAATGTTTGGTAACCATACATTTTGTTAACTTGTGTTTTTATTAATTGTTAAACCCAGGCAATTTAGATGTGCCATTGATTAAACTGTTTGTCCAGGACTGACAACAGAGGGGTGAAGTAAATATAAACTGCTGGCCAGCAGAAGGGGGAGAGTCCACAGGAAACGCTGCCAAGACACTCGGACAGGGCACAGGGGCTCGCAGGCAGACAAGGGTACCTGGCTGGCACAACGTAAGGCACAAGGACGGCAACACTTCCAGGGAGGAAGAGACAGCTCCACAAAGAGACGCCGGATGTGAGTTCAGTGAGAGAGGGAATCTGCATGAAAGGACCCAGTAAAGCTGACAGACGAGAAATGAGGCGTGCCTAGGTCCCAGCCACACAAGGAGCCAGAGTGGAAGAAAAAGGAACAACAGAGAGATGCTGACAGGGAGTCAACAATTTCACACAACTTCTGTGAACAATTAAGTGTTAGGGTAACACAGTGCCCAAACTGGACTCTGCACCACTAAAGGTTGTATCCTCCAATTCTTGTTTTTACGGACTTTTAGAATGTGGACTGTGTATTTTCCTTTTACAAAAAGGAAATTAATTCCTGATATGTTTAGGTTCTGTTATGTTCGTTTATCTTTTTAAAGTACCTTATATTGTCTTGTACAATAGAACTTACTGTTGCTTTTTTCTGAAATTACTGTTGTGTCTTTCATTGTGTGTTTACTCACCGCCCAATTTAAAGAAACCTGTGTGCTATTATTGGTAAATTTCAGGAGTTCCCAGTCTCTTAATAAAACTGGGTGGCGTAGTCGGATATTTTAATGGTGTCTAAGTTAGATTACCTCTAAGTGTGACCAGACACCTGTGACACATGGGCCCTGTTGAATTTTTCAACATATTTGAATGGGGAAACAGTAGATCTTCAAACAGTGCCTACGGATAAAGGTAATATACTTGAATTAATGACACATACATTTTGACAAGATGTATTCATTCTCATAATCTAAATTAACAAAAATGAAGAAGTATGGAAAAATTAAGTACAGCCCTACCTTCATCACCATGTCAGACCATAAAATTAGAATCAGATAATCCAGATTAGGTGCCAATGATTAGAATCTCCTTAGGGAGTATGGAAGAGGAACCTGTCTCATTTAAACTGCAGATATGTAGAGTCTGGCATTCTCTTTGCTAACGATGTGTGTGGTGTCATCAAGCCAAGATCAAAAGAACTCTCTAAGGCCCCACAGAAAGAAGCTTGTGGATGCCTATTAGTTTGGCAAGGGATTCAAAAAGATCATCAATTATCTGAAATCAATCATTGCACTGTTAGGAAAATCATCTACAAGTGGTGTAGATTTCCAGTGACTGCTGATTTGTCCAGTATTGGCCTGCTAAGCTAATTAAGCCCAAGAGTGGACCGTATGATACAAAAATAGTTTCCAAGAACCCCAAAACCTCATTGTGGGATCTACAGGTAACTGCTGGAAAAGCTGGTGTCAAAGTACATGCATCAACAATCAGAATGATTTGGCAAATATTTGACATGCATGTGAGGTTTGTCAGGAAAAATCAGGAAAAACATCAGACTACAGCAAGACTACAGTTTGCCATTAAACATCCAGGCAAAGACCAGGCCTTTTAGAATTGTGCTCTGGACAGATGAATCAAAGATAGAGTTGTTTGGCCACAGTAACTGTAGACATGTTTGACATAAAGCATGAAATACTTACTTGCATGTGCAACCATCATGCAATGTATCGCCATGATAAGAATTTTTAAAATATAAAACCTCCTTTTATTTAATAGAAAAATGTAAATCAGCCTACGTGATGTATAGTACTCAATAATACAATTTACATACAACTATACGAAGTTGCTCCACCAATTTTATTTTTATTTCTGGTATCTTCATCAGATTTTGCAGTCTTCTGATGTAACATTTCATTAGAAGAAAAGTAGCAAAAAACACAATGTACACTGTACATACATTTTTACTTAAAGAAAATGTAATAATAATACCCATATGGGCTTGAGCATCTTTATCATTGTGACTTATTATTTTTATTGAATATGTAAATGACAGTGAACACCACATAATTAAGGATAGAAGCAATAGAATATCATATTGATCTATTTATTATACCATGTAAGACGCTAGGGGTCGCTGTTGCCCCTTTCAACTCAACAGACAGACACACTGAACACAGGGTAAAATCACCAAGAAGGTTTTAATTATTTTTCTTCTTGTTGTAGTGCCCTGAGGCACCTCCACCACCATAAACAGGCAATACAATAATAATAAATACAACCAACCAACCAACCAACCAACCAACCAACCAACCAACCAACACAAATCTCTCCTTCACACCTCCCAGCAAGCTCTGGCCTCTACCTCCCAACTCCGGCTCACTTGCTGGGTCTCCAACAGTCCTTTATATAGTGTCTGACCCGGAAGTGCTTCGGTTCTTCCGTCCATGTGACTTTTCCCGCACTTCTGGGTCAGCTGGAGGAAATTAGTCTTCTGAGAGGGGAGGTAATGTTCTGAACAAGCTTTCTCCCCAACTCCTTCCATTGTGGTGGCGTTCTGGCTGGTTAAGGCCATCTACCACATTAGGTAACCGATAAAATAACAATATTAGCATTAAATAATTACAAATACTTCAAATGCACCAATATAAAAAAATAATAACCACAAGCCAGGGAACAAACTCTGGTTATAACACAACACAAAGTCTCCAGCCCAACCTGGAGAGCTAGGTGACCAGAGAAAGGAGTATGTTAAGTTGTCTCTTAAAGATTTTGAGACATCAAGAAGATTGGCAGTGGGCCAGCATGTTTATTTTTCAGAGGTATTAATACATTTTTGCCAGCTTCTGAAACATCACTGAACCATTCCACATAGAAAGCAATATTTTTTCATAATTTTAAATAAAGTAAGACATCTTGCTGAGCTACAGAAGGTGGGTTAGGATTCTTCCAACCAAGTGAGATCAAATGACAAGCCAACAGTGTGGTGTAAGATGTCATAATGGACTTTTCATGATAGAATGTTGACTAAATCGGGTGTCCACAACTCCAGGAGTGCTGCAGTGGCTGCAGGTTTTCATTCTAGTCCTTTTCTTAATTAGTGACCTGTTTTTGCTCCTAATTAACTTCTTTTGAATCAGTTTTATTAAGACTAAGACCCCTTACTTGTTTCTTTTTCCTTACTTAGCAGCCAAATAATAATGAGATACCAGCAAACTGTGTCCATCATACAATATCTGAAAATAAAAAAGATGAAGTTCTCAGGAATGCTGATCTTCTCAGGTTCCCAAAACATTTTACCATTGCTCTTAGAAAAGAGAAAATCAACAATTTTGGAAATGTCTGCTATTGCATAATGAGAGCAGTCACAAGTCATGGTATTCAAGAAAATTGGTTTAATTAACAAGAATCAGCGTCTAATTAAGCAACTTGTTGCAGTGAAATTGGTTGGAGTTTGAGGCCCTGACTTAGTTGGTCTTCTGTTGGCTCACTCACTTCACATTTCATTTCTGTTTGGGTGCCATTTAAGGAAAGAAATGAAGCAATTTAGAAGAATGATAAAGAAATTCAGGGGAACAAATCTTAAAGAACAAGTCAGTTACAATTAATTCAAAAGAAGTTAATTAGCAGCAAAAACAGGTCACTATTTAAGAAAAGGGTTAAAATGAAAACCTGCAGCCACTGGGGCCCACCAGGACTGGAGCTGAGGACCCCTGCTCTAAATAATATTGTTGAATGATTCAAGGTAACTGGATCCAGAATTGTCTGACAAACAAGCAAATGTTTCTCTGAATATGATCTAAGGGTATGGCGTTTCTCAAACTTATTTTTATGGCAAGACAGACATTTGACAACACGGTTTGGGTCTTACTCTAGATATATTTTGGATAATCCTGTTTAAGTTACTGTGAGTTTTAAAGTTGCACATTGTAAAAGAAATGTGTTACTCATTACTCAGTTCTCATTTTTTACTCAGATCAGATTTGTCTGTCTTGACGGTTCACATTCATGAGTACAACTGACCTGTGTCTAACTGTAATGTGAATGCACCTGTCCGCTGAAATGGCACACATGCACATGTTGATACACTTCTGCACAAGGCATCTGTGTCACCAATAACAAAATACATCATATTTGTGAGACGACTCGTGGTATTAAAACTGACAAAACGAATGTGCTAATAGTGTATGCATCACATTTTGCTCTGGAGGATGGCAAACAGTTCGTCAGCTACACATGAATAGGTCAAGAAGGTGAAAAAAAAAGCCAGACAGCTAGTTTTTGCAGTTATTTCTTGTCTCAACCAAGAAAGGAACCAGTAATGGTGTGACCATGACTGTTGTCTCAGCTGTAACTCTCCTCCATTGTTGTTTTGCCACACTGCCGGTGCTGGCGTACAGGCAAAAAAAAACCAAAAAACACTTGAATTCCGATCTGAATGTTCTCAGTTGAGGATGTCTGAAGCAATTAAGAGTAACATCTTGGCCTGAAAATGCCTCCCACATTAGTATCACATTTCAAGGATTACTGGTTTATTTTATTTCCAGTCACGCCATGCTCCGTATGCCCTTTTTCCTTCATAGATCTCTGTCACTGCCATCTTTGCACATTCTGCTACATCACCACTAATCCACTTTCAACTGATGCACTGACTTAGTTTTACACTGCTTCATGGCATTCTCAGTTGTATGTAAAATTCCTGGTGACTCTGCATTTTCTGACTATAATTTGCTGGTACAGTACATCTTAATTTACAAGCTTTTGTTAATTAATATTCATCAATTTAACTTTTAGCCCTGTTCCCCTTTGACTGTATATATGACCACCTTACTAACTCCTATGCATTCCTCCACTCTGATCCTTAATCTTTATGTAGCTTCTATAATATTTACTTGAAAACCTATTAAAAGAATGAACTGCCGCATCTAAGGCAAAATAATTGCATTTTAATGTTCTCATATTAAAGGAATACAAATTAAGCTGCATCCACAATTCTAATGTAAATTGTTCCAGAGTCGCTTTGTTTTTCTTGCTCATTTCTTCTTTTCTGCATTTATAGGATTTCCTTTTTGTCTTCATAAAAAAGTAAATATTTTTTCTACTGCCCCATTTTTAATATTTTTTTTTCTAATGAGGGTATCAGTTGCAGTATAATTTATCGGCCTTCTTTGCACCTCAAGTTGGAAAGAAATTTCATCTACCTCTCTCTTGCTCAATATGCTGTGTACAGTTACATAAATAAAGTCTGTCAACTTCTTGGCTAAGCAATTATGACTTTTTGCATGTTATTGTGCTTAATTAGTTTTTTCAACAATGATTTCTGTATATAAGACAATAAAACTCCCAAAAAATGCAAAATGTGATCGTCTAAGATGTGAATCTCATAATATTAAGGTAAACTGAAATTGTGCTCCATTTTAAATAATGGACACTGGATGTGTAGGGACAGTGGCAGCACTAACCTCTGTACCACACTGTCCCCCATTGGAATATGTTTCTCCACAAAATGTTAGGGGCTTTAGGACAATAAGGAAATCAAAAGGTGACATGTGCAATAAAGATAAACTGGTGTATAAATGTATAGTACTAATATAAATGTAAAAAAAAAACTAAAAGGTGCCATACAGTATTTATTTAAAAAAAAAACCAGAAACACCAATACGTGACCATAAACAAAATTGCTTTTCTTACTTTAGATATAAAGAAGGCAATGTAAAAAAATGAATCTACAGTTATTAGAAGTTTCCCAATACAGAACAGTACATATGGTGTTTTAAATATTTTATTTACCACATACCAGTCTTGCACATCTGATATTCTTCTTTTTTAAAATGTAATGAAATTTGATTGATTCCCCTCTTTATATCCCTGGATGTGCTGCCTACTGTTTTTCTGTAATGAGATGAATGGATGTTCTTTGTTGCTAATTTTAGAAAAGAGTCCAGGTTCCTATCAATGGTGATTTTTATTGAGCTTAAATAGTTCATAGTCACAATAAAATAAGAAAACAGCACAAGAATCTCTAGTAAGTTTCAGAGGTCTGGTGTATGTGAGTAGATCAAGTAGACCCTCATTCCCAGATGAAGATCTCAGTAGTAAGTGCTGGTCTTTTCTGAGGTCATTGCAAATTCTGTTTAGTGCTGATGGTGTTTGTAGAATTACAGATGGATTCTTTTCACTTAACCTCTCACCAAAATCTTGACATCATTGTTCAGTAATAAAATTGGAATTACAGATATCTGTTGTTTTGGTCTTTTATTTTACTTACAAAAACTGTGGTTTTAGCAGAAGATTTCATGTTTATATTCATTGACCACAGTTAGAATTAACAGACATAGTTTATTACCTTTTAGTTAAATTCTACTGAATACCCACCTGGTTTCTGAAGTTTTCCTGCATGGCAAGGATGTTGTAGCATTTTGAATCTCAGAAGACATCAAAGGTCTATCTAGGTCCTCTATACATGGTGTACCATATATCTTACAGTAATCCTTGAATATGTTACTTATTTCATTAAGTTCAGTAACTTGACATTTCTGCATCTACATTCTGAATACTTTTCTTAAGTATTTGTGGAGGCCAGAATCCTGTTTGCCTTTTTCAATGAGAATGTTCTGGCTTAAGTGTTAGTTTCCATTTTTCTTTTCCAATCAGTAGGATGAATTTGGTCTGTACTGTTAGCATCTCGCTGTGCATGCTTTCACCAGGCAAGAATGTCATTCGTGAGGATTTTATACTTCACACGAAATTAAATTACCACATGTTGTCTAAACAACGTATTTTGTCAGCCATTTCCTTGCACTTGACTTTGAGCACTTGAAGTGGGAGGATATCTTGATTTATTGAGGCATGAGATGTTATATGGAACTACCAGTTAGGGGACCACATTTATCTCATTTCAATTTTGAACAATGTTTTATTGTTCAGTATTTATATATGAATAACTGTGTAAGCCCGTGCTGTAAAAGGCCCGGGGTCCTAGAAACTACTGAAATCGTCAGAAAAAAAATTGAAATGTTGAGATGTCAGGTAATTGAAAGGAACTATTCTGGGCATCTCTCTCCTAGGAGGTTTCGTTTTGCCGACGTGCTTGCACGCTTGTGTATTAGCGGCTAAGTGACTTTGTCCTTCTTCGGAGGTTTTGTTTTGCTGATGTGCATGCATCGCTTATGGATTAGTGGCGGGAGGAAAAGTAAAAGGGATACCGTTTTGCTGATGTGCTCGCCTTGCTTCTGCATTAGCCGATGTGCTGGCCTCGCTTGCATATTCTCTGAGGTGGAACTCTTACCCCAACTCCACCTCTCACTTCCAGGCCGGACAGACACACACACTTCCATGCGTAGACGTTTAAATATAAGATTATTTAATGAAGAATAATGCCTTATTATGGATGTTTTTGATGACTAATGCTTTTTAAGTATTTGAGTTGTAACTAAGCCTAACCCAATCCGCTTTGAACATTGTCTGAATTAAGATTATTGACTTCAGCCACATTACATGACACCTGCTGCCCTAGGTATTCATTTAATTTTATTTTTATTTATATGGAATTTGTTAAACATAGCAAGATGAACTCATCTTTGTTGTGTCACAGTATCTGTTGCATCGACAAAGGTTCTAAGTGCACCACTGCAGTGTTTGCATTTGTCAGCAGCTGGCATCTGTGCCAGAGGTGTGGTGCAGTTCTGCTTCAGTGGCAAGTGTCTATACAAGTTTCAGTGTCAAAAGGAGCGTGTTCCAGTCAGATTAGCAGCGTTTTATACTGATTATTTTGTGACCCGAAAGAGGGACTGAGAGTCCACAGATTGTGAACTACCGAGACTTTGCTTGAACTGCAGTCAAAATGTTACAGTGCCTTGCAATTTCTACTTGTTTTCGGCAACTTAGCTGTCATAAAGGCTTACATTTTCTAAGCATCATCCCTGTGTTGTGCAACCATTACTTTAGGAAGGATGGATTCTGGAAAATAAATTTACCTAAGTCCATTGTGTGCCACGCTTCCCCTGAGGTCTTATGTGCTAATTACACCATGACATATGTTTTCACTTGCTTTTAATACAGATGGTATAGAAATTTTTATATGCAAAATGTGTTAAGATGATGCTAGGAAAAATATCTCAGCTACATGAGCAGATTATTACATTGATGGCTTTAGTATGAATTGAAAATTGTACCAGTTTATTTAGGAAATGAATTCACCAATTGTGATTTGACTGATAATCAATGAACAGTTCAATACAGAAGCAGCACCAATTCAACTACATAGCAAAAACATTATGGTCAGAAGGGGCTGCAAGTCATCAAAAATTTAAAATGTTTGTAGCCTGGTCTCAGATTCAGACCATGAACAGCTTTATAGGGTCATTATTATCAAGAGTACAGTAAAATTCTTACATGTACTAATCAACTCTCCGGCACCATGATTAGTGTGTATAACATCCTTAACAGGGCACTTCTGTCTTCCTTAACTGAAAAATCTCAAAAAAACAGTTTACAATGTTTTCTACTATTCAAAGGAGTATTAAGCTTCATTCAAACGCTGATGAGACTAAACTGTATCATCACTTAAAACTATCTATGACAGCAAAATGTGACAGGGCAGACAATAGCAGAAAATGTGCAACGCACTAAATGTCTTTTCTGGGCATTTCAGTCATAGCCTTCATTTTTGCCCTTCCACAGCTGTTATTTTTTGTTAAGTTTGGAGGATAGGTACAGATGGGTCAAACAACTGAAGAATCTGGGGTGCCAATCTGGCCCTCTCCATTTGCACTAATCTTTGTAAACAAAACAAACACAAAATGTTGAGAAAATAAAAGCAAAACACTTGCCATGTGAGCCGAGAGACTGCTGTTAATCATGCTTAATCCTCAGGGTGATAAATGCAGAGCTCCTTCGCTCAGGTCGTCACTCTGTCAAGTGACACCTCCAGAGGTGTAGCTAGGGTTTTCAGCACCTGGGGACAACTGAAGATTTCGCACCCCCTCCTGTTTGCCAAAATGCAATGGGGAAGTTTCGTAACATCAATTTGGCGCCCCCTGGATGCTGCGCCCTGGGACAGATATCTCCCCCCCCCAGCTACGCCACTGGACACCTCCTTCTGGGTAGTCACCCTTTTAAAGCCCAAGAGCCGGAAGGCATGGAGTCAGTTGTCCTCACTGAATGGTTTCTTGGCATCGTGGAGAAAGAAAATGACAAGACAGTTAGAGGCAGAGCCCCCTCTCGGCCCAGGGTAGTATCACATACCTGTGAAGAGCTTGGATGGTGATCCTCAGTCATGCATGTGTGACACAGTTTATTTATTTTTTTCATAGCTACAGGAAATGGTTAATCTATTGAATGAACACTGATTTAGAGAAAAAGTGCACCCACAGACAATATGATCCATTATTTTCTGTTTTCTTATAAACACACATACATACGTATTGTATACATGTACATACATGCAAAGCTATTATGTGAAAACATAAATACATAAACACATATTGTATTCTTTACAAAGTTTCACACCAAAACCTCATTTTCCCCACTGTACAGTAACTCAAGCTTACCTCTCAAAGACAGCATTCGCAGTGCACTTCATTGCATCTTTCTTACTGCTTTTTGCCTAGTCAGCATACATGATTAATCTTATATATAAAGCAGACTGTAACAATCTTGCAGTCTTGTATTTATGTTATCATCAGGTTGACACTTAGTAACCATAAGGGGGCGCCAAACAGCCCCAGACGCAGCAATACAGTCCATAATATAAGAATATAAATACAATAAAGAGTTTTTATTTCACAAAGCAAATTCCAATGAACACATCTCCACAATCTTATATATAAAGCAGACTGTAACAATCTTGTGGTCTTGTATGTATGTTATTATCTAATTGACGCTGGGAACATTTCTGGTGTGCTCAGTAAAAGCAACCGACAGTTTTATCATGAAAAATTCATAGTATTATTTGTTTGCCGTTTAATATTTGTTTTTGTTCACAAAATTTTCATCTTGCTAAATCATCCTAATAATGATATTAATTTAATTGCTGTTTTATTTTTCATCTTCGCAAATTCTGCATGTAAAAATTACTACACCACAAAACAAAAATTAATTGATTAATTTATTTTATTTATTTTCTTCCCAGGCAACGCAGGGTATTTCAGCTGGTCTAAGATAATGAACTAATGTGCTTTAAGAAATGTAAAAAAACAAGTAGAAGAGCTGCGTTTAGAGAAGGTGGTACAGCACTTGGGTCAGCTGCAAGGCCTCCTCTGATTGGCTGATATATAATTGAAGCTTTGTTAGAACTCCATGCAATGGCTGCTTTTAAGGTACATTTCGCAAATGTTGGTGCTTGCATGGGATGTGCATACTGTATGTACTGTATATTTGCATGCATGTGTGTATATACAGCTTATATATATATATATATATATATATATATATATATATATATATATATATATATATATATATATATATATATATATAGAGATAAATATTTGTATTGTTGTTAACATCTGTATTGCCTGTTTATTTTTTTGTTTTATTTTGAAGTCTGTGGTATAGCGGTTCCACGGCTTTAAGAAAAATAAGGGCCAGATTTTAAATCTGTATAGCTGTGTCGTTCTCCGTGGGTGCGATTGCACGACCACGGGGAGTTATGAGATAGTTGGAGCGAGTCGCACCTGTACATGTGGGTGCCATCATTCTCAATTGCCTCATTGGCTTCCTGCGGCGTGTGATTAAGGCGCTCCGCCCATGGAGGCACGAGGGTATGTATATATATGGGTCAGCAGCAGGAAGGGGGATGGATAAATGGAGAGATATTTAGATGGATCGAGAAACGGGGATAGATAGATAGATAGATTGATTGATCGAGGAGAAAAAAAGGAGGTTAAAGGACGTGAAAGAGCCATCTTAGCAGCTAAGATCTGGCCGCCTGTAAGGAGGAGGCAGCACGAGCTGAGGCCCCGCGAAGGAGCGTTAGGTTGTGGTGCTCTAGGGGCTAGTTCACCCCACTGAATGTTCTATTGGACTGGGATGAGCAAGACAGGTGTCCTCCCGATCTGTGGAGTAACTGTATGAGTGCGAAGGATGAAGGGAGGAGAGCCGACCTCGGACGGTCTGGCAGTGATGTCCTTATGGAAGCCAAGATGGAGGTCGGCTGAAAGGAGCTCATGGCTGTTGGGTCTCCGCCGGCTGCGGGAGTTATGGGTGAGCCGGGGAGAAAGAGAGAAGGAGGTGTGCCAAGATCGGGATGAGAGAGACTGCATTTTTAACCTCTTATTTTAAAGGATTTATTTATTGATTTTTTTCCCAACTTTGCACTTGTTTTTATGTATTATTTATTGGAACTGTGGAGCACTGCACTAACTGTTTTTGTTTGCTGATTTTTAATAAAAGCACCTTTGCACTGATTGCACTATCCCCTGACTTCATCTGAGAATTGTCTTCATATGTCAGCTCATCTCTGTGACATTAACGACAGTGTTGGATTCAGGGCTCCCATTAGGACGTTGGGAGCATGGAGCAGACCTACATCGTCACAAAGTCCATTGCTCCATGGATGCTTTGTAGCTAAGATTAAAAAATACAGCCTGGCAACGGTCAACTAGCAGTATCTAAAAGATCGACCAGTCGATTGTG
This sequence comes from Erpetoichthys calabaricus, assembly GCF_900747795.2. NCBI lineage: Eukaryota > Metazoa > Chordata > Cladistia > Polypteriformes > Polypteridae > Erpetoichthys > Erpetoichthys calabaricus. The sequence continues at coordinate 70,391,278 of NC_041408.2, forward strand.
ATCGACTAAATGGTGATCACTGGTCTCGATAATATGCTTTGAAGTCTGAAGGTTACACATTAATACTAAATTAAGAATATTTATTTTACTAATGCACATATTTCCTGATCCTTATTGCTTATTGTTAAGTGAGTTTGGTGGGTTTTTTTTATCTGAATTAGTTATTGATTGTGATAAAGTAATTGTATTGAGTGATGTTAATAATCACATACTGTATATGTGGACAATGTAACTTCAGTAAAAGTACCCCCCTAACCCAATTGATTTTTTCAGCATTTCTTCAAATGCCAAAGATCCCATATTCTCTCGCAATCACAATTTAACACCCTCGGTGTTAACATTTAGAATGTAATTATCTCTTTTGTTAATGAAACTATCTCATATCATTATTTGATTACATGTGACTGACTTACTTTTTCCTGTGATAATATAGGACCAAGACTCTAAAACATTTAAACAATAATAGTATTCTAAGATTAATTAACATTGCTTCATTTATCATAATCTACAAGGAAATGTTTACTCACTTTAAACTTTGGCTGGAAACGATCCAGTGTGGGCATTTTTGCCTGTTCAGATAGCATTAAGATTTGGATTGTCTTTTTGTAATGCAGTTGTGAATTTATTCTGGAACACCAGAGAGATGACGCACCACGCTTACCACAAAAAGAGAGACCTGATAGGTGCTTCTTCACAATTTACCAGTCTCTTCCTACTAACATGACACATGGCATGGCTCAGTGCTCAGCTTAATAAAACATGAAATAAATACTACCAAGATAAGAATATTCAATTATAAGAGCCAAATTATTTTTCTATTTCGTGGATTTTTCATAACAGCTAGGCAATCATTAATCCTTGGTCAATCAAGCAAACATTTTTTTTGGCTGTAGAAGAAAATTCTGTTGCTAAAGAGAAGAAGACAGCTGATAAAGTTAAGTTTGATGTATACCATCACTCAGTCTTCTGTAGCTCTGTTCAGGGTGAAAATTACAGAACGCCGAATTCACAATACAATAAAGGAAAAATTTGACCAATATTCCAAGATAGTAAAACAAGTCAGAGCACAAGCACCATATGAGGAGCATAGTGGAGCAATGATTTGTCCTGCTATTTCACAGCACAGGGCTTGTCAGACCCTGGGATTGCTAAATGTGACGTTTGCCCATTCACCCCAAGTACTCTGGTTGTGATCCCAAAGATGTCAGTCTTAGGATAGTTAGTAACTCTCATTGTGTGTGGGTGAAAATATCTTGACAGCCCTTCCAGAGTTCATTCCCACTTTGCACCTTATGCTGCCAGTATACGCTCTGGTTTCTATAGCCTTGAAACATTCATATTATACAGGTTTGACAATGGTGGATGGCTAGTTATGTTTGGGCCCAGCCAGTACTTGGATGGGAGTACTTCTAGGAAAAGCTTGTGTTGCTGCTGGAAGAGATCTTTGTGAGGCCAGCAGAGGGCGCCTACCCTGTGGTTTGAATGTGGATCCCATTGCTCCAGTGCGATGACGGAGACACCGTACTATAAAAATGTCGCCGTCCTTCGGATGAGATGTAAAATCGAGGTCCTAACTCTCTGTGGTCAGAAAAGATCCCTGGCCATCTTTTGTAAAGAGTAGGGTGTATTCCAATGTTCGGGCTAAAGTTTCCACCACTACCTAGTCATTCTGGCTCCTTATTCATCCCGTTTCTAACTGGCTACCTATCTCACCACTTCACCACCTAACAGCTAATTTTTGCTGAGCGTACTGGTGCAAAAATGGCTGCCATCACATAATCCATTTGGATGTTACACATTAGTGGTGGTTGCGGTGGCTTCCCACTTACTGAAGTGCTTTGAGTAGTGAGAAAACTCTATATAAATGTAAAGAATTATTATTATTTAATAGAAGAATACAATATCTGCCTTGCTTGCATACAGACTACAGACCAGCAGCTCTAATGTCCCACGTCATAAAGACCTTTGACAGGTTGGTCCTAAACTACAGTATATGAGTCCTCTTGTTGTAGATAACCTGGACCCACTGCAGTCCACCTATTGGACAAAGATTGGAGTGGAAATACACAATTATTTGTCTGCTGCATAAGGTTTATTCCCATGTGGACAAAGCTGGCGGTACTGTGAGAATTTTGTTTTTTGATTTTTCCAGCACCTTCAATACCACCTAGCCATCTCTGTTAAGAGGTAAATGCAGAAATATGCAGGTGGATGGGCCTATGGTGGCCGGGTAATGGACTATCTGTTGGGCAGATTATACTTTGTGAGACTCAAGGACTGTGTTTCTGATAACGGATGTAAGCAACACTGAAGCACCAAAAAGAACAGTCCTGACACCTTTTCTCTTCACTCTGTAACACCTCAGACAACAAATATAACACCAGACCACGCCACTTGCAGAAATTCTCAGCTGATTCTACACTTATGGGAGGTATTGATAAAGGGGCATGAGACAGACTATAGGAGTCAGTGGTTCACTCTTACAGGTACTTGGGAGTCCACATCAATGACAGGTTGGACTGGCCTGGGAATGCAGAGGAACTATATAAGGAAAGGCAGAGCAGGCTCTTTTGCCTTAGGAGACTGCGTTCCTTTAATGTGGGAAGTGACATCCTTCACATCTTCTAACACTCTGTGATGGCCAGTCCAATTTTCTATGCTGTGGTGTGCTGGGCCAATAACATCACTTCAAGAGAGGCCCACCGAATCAAGAAAGTGATTAAAAGGGCAGTCTTTGTTATGGGACGAACTCTCAACCCCCTGGGGGTAATCGCAAAGGAGAGAATGAAGACCAAACTGAGTCAATTAAGAACAAAGCTGTACCACCTCTCTCTGACCCACTAACAATGAGAACTTTCAGCCAACAAATTATTTAGCAAAAGTGTTTCAAGAAACATTACTGGGGCTCCTTTAAACCAACAGAAATACGCCTGCATAATGTCTCACTGTAACTGTGACTGATCATTTAGCCAATTCAGAAGATTTTATTATTTCTTTTTCAACATTCTGTTGTGTATTTGAAAGGAGGGGTTGTTTTAGATAGATAGATAGATAGATAGATAGATAGATAGATAGATAGATAGATAGATAGATAGATAGATAGATAGATAGATAGATAGATAGATAGATAGATAGATAGATAGATAGATAGTGTGGAATGGGAGACCCGGACACAGACAGGCAGACACGTTACAAGCCATCACCACACATTTATTTACAACAATACTATTTACAAAGTCCATAAGTGCACCCACCACAATCCCCACAGTCCCAAAGTCCAGGCTTCCTTCAGCCTCCTCTCTCTTCGTACTCTATTCACACAGGGCCCCTCTTCGCCCACCTCCTTCTCCGACCTCGTCCACCTCGTCACCCGACTCCAGCCTTGATTGTCGGGAGGCGGACCTTTAAATATGCAGGTGATTGCCGACCACACCCAGCCACCTGTGACAATAGATAGATAGATAGATAGATAGATAGATAGATAGATAGATAGATAGATAGATAGATAGATAGATAGATAGATAGATAGATAGATACTTTATTCATCCCAAGGGGAAATTCACATAATATAATTGTCATAATATAATAATATTTATTTATTTATTGAATTTTTGTAAAAAGTGTAATTTCCTGCTGGGGAACAAACAAAGTTCTATGAATCTAACTATCTAAAGACAAACCAGCTGTTACAGTACTCCATGTAGCACCTTTCACATTGAACATTTTCCCAGAGGTATACAAATATGATTCATCCAGGTGGCTGGGACAGAGCTGGGTGGGCAGGGAGACCCCCAGGGTTGTCCCACACAATCTTAAAAAAGCTTTCCACACTCAAAATATTATCTGATGTATTGAGAATACAACTCTCCTCTTCAGTAAAGGGTATAAAAGGTAGTTGGTAGTGTTAAGATATGCCATTATTTCCCCGACTAACATATTTATATCCCCTTAGTGGTTAGTTTAATAGTAAAATGTTCATATTAGTCATTTCTGAATTACCATTGGCATTATTAAATTGGTTAAAGCTGTGAAATAATTTATTCTGGTCCTGGCCCTTTTTATTAAGCCAATGCAGAATACTCACAAAGTGTTTAAAAACACATTTTATATCTGTAAAACAGGGGACCTTGAATCAATGTGCTTTGACCCTAGGCTGCATCGGCCTTTCTTTTTTCGTAATTTAAATTACAATCAAATATCAAGAGGGAATAGATAAACAGATGCTTTGAATATCAGTAAAATCCCAAGGAATTGGGTTAATCATGAGTGGCAGGTAGACAAGCCGAGCATAGGGAGTGCAGTTCTTTGTTATCCATGTTTCATTAGGCACATCAGGGCTCTCTTTGAAGTTCATCTGTATCCTGCAAGTGCAGGTTATTTCACACTTCCATTAGAAACTGATAAAAAGCCTAAGTCCCACGGTAAATAGCAAGAAGCTGATGAGTCATCCCAAATAATAGACAGTAGTAGGTAACGAAGCATTTCTGACAGGGTGCTCCCTGGCTGACCTGGATTTCTGTGAGAGCAGAGCTATACAAAATTCAATATAATCCTCCTCTCTGTCCACCTGTCCATTTCAATTACCTGCTTTCTCAAGTCGAGCCTAACCCAGAAGCATAAAGAGCCAGGCTGCACCAACTCTGAATTCAAAGCCAGTTCTGTGCAGGGAACACGTGTACACAGAATCATTATCATCTTCTCCTATTAAGCTTGCAAATCTGCCCTATTAAACACCAGAAATTCCTGTAAGTGTTCTTTATTGCAGTTATTATTACTGTGCTGTTCTAGTTTTATCTTTTGTTAACCCTAATGTATACTGGTTAATATACAAAAAAAAAAAAATCAGTCATCTAGCATGCTTAATTTAGTACAGAGTCACAGGAGCTGGAAGTAATGTTGGCAGAATCGATCACTGGGCAGGAACCAGTAATGGACAGGGTGACAACCCACTCTAATATACAAATTCACACTCACTCAAACCAGACCAATGTAGAGTTGTCTAATGTCCCAGTAGAAAAGTGTGGGAGTAAAATCACACGACACAAGTCAGGTGTACAAATTCCACGCAGGTATGTGAACACAGGATTCTGGTGCTGGATGACAATCCCTACGGGTGCTCAATTTATTATCCTGGATTTCCAAATCATCAAAAAGGCATAGCGCCCCAGTCAGAAAGACAACAAGCTTGCTTATTTCAGGTTGTACACCGTCCTTTCTTCAAGCAAGGTCCAGACTGAACGCTGACTTCTAGCAGTTTCTTGAGCACAAATTCCTATTTTGAAAAGCAAAATTTGAAATACATGATCATGCAAAAAGAGGGCTTAAGCAGAATATGTTTTAGGAATATGGCATGTGCCTGAGCAATGTATTCATTCCACATTAAAACTAGAGTTTTCATATTGATGTACTTCTCTAATGATAGATAGATAGATAGATAGATAGATAGATAGATAGATAGATAGATAGATAGATAGATAGATAGATAGATAGATAGATAGATAGATAGATAGAGCTTTATTATTCACCAATGGGGAATTTGACCTTTTATAGAAGCTCTTTAAATAAATAAATACATAAATGATAGATACAGAAATATAAACACACATAATACAGTTTGAATGCACACCAGAATAACCAAAAAGGAAGAAAATTAGAAAGAAAGGAAACTTCTGACTTGGCTGTCACAGTCCCAGTGTGATTTGTTGGCTGAAAGTCCTTAGTGTTAGTGTGTCAGAGAGAGGATGTGTGGCATTGTTCATAAGGGCACTCAATTTTTTTTTTTAATTCTCTCCTTCTCTACCAACTTCTGGGGGTTCAAAGTATGTCCTACAACTGAGCCTGCCCTTTTAAGTAGTTTCTTAATTTGGCGGGTCTGTGCTGAAATGATGTTACTGGCCTGGCACACCACAGCGTAGAAAATCACACTGGCGATCACAGGGCTGTAGAAGATGTGAAGGATGTCACTTCCCACATTAATGGAACACAGTCTCCTATGGAAAAAACTTAGCTCTGCCCTTTCTTATATAGTTCCTCTGTGTTCCGAGACCAGTCCAACCTGTCATTGATGTAGACCCCTAAGTATCTGTAGGAGCGGACCACCTCTTCATCCACTTCCTGAATAATGCCTGGGTGTAGAGGCTCTTTGGTGGAGTAAAAGTTAAAAACCAGTTACTTGACTTTATAGATAACTCATTTTGCACCACAAAACAAACTTTTCCACCGGACTCAACCAATAAGTGCAGAAAATTTCTGCAAGTGGCATGGCTTGGTGTTATATTTATAGCTGGAGGTGTACAGAGTTTAGAGAAGAGGAGACAGTACTGTACCTTATGTTGTTCCAGCATTGCTCACATCTGCATCAGAAATACAGAGAGCAGAATGTATAGTTAATGTGAATACACAGAAGTTTAACAATTAAATTATGTAACAGAAACATTTCCAGCCAAAGAAGCAAAATATTAACAGCAGAAGTGTCATGGTTTATCACTTTACTCCTCTATGCAGACCTTGCTAGCCTTCACTGACATCAAGCCTATATCATAACACCTCATTTTTAGAAAATAAAATGTACAAGACTTTGAATAATCATATGGGAGTAAAAGGTCACATTACCAACATTTTTTAAATACTCTAATATGCTGTATATGTGTATAAAGAGATAAACCATTAATTTGAGCTGTATTTCAAACAAAAAGATGGCATCTTAGAGGACATTACAGAAGGATATCATGCTTCATGCCTAAATTATCTCCTTTGATACTCAGGGATCGTTGATAAACCTGTAGAGTGCTTCAAACTTAGTGTTATGATGGTGTAAAGGACAGCCGGGCCCCATGCCCGGCAGGGACGCCTCTGCTACATCTGTTCCGGGGGAGCAGCCATGGACTGTTCAATACCTCCCCAGGGACGCTTGGTGGCAGCCTCCCTGGCAGCCAATGATTCCCCAACCCAGAGCATGGCTCCAGGGGAGATGGAGTCCTCCACAGCCTGGTTGGGGGCTCGGAGGGCCGCCAGGGGGAGCTGCGTGGAGTCAGCAGCCTGGCTGGTCATACCTTCAGCCCCACCTGGAAGGGCAATTAGGACCAGGTGTCCAAGCACCTGGACCGCTTCCGGGTTGGATATAAAAAGGGCCAGCCACCACCACTCAGAGAGCCAGAGTCGGGAGGAGGAGGACTAAGCCTGAGGAGGAGTGGTGGTGCTGAGGTGAAAAGAAGTGTGGTTTGTGTGCAATTTAAGTGCTTGTGGGACTGTGTTGGGCCTGTGGGACACGGGAAAGGCGTGCCCCACGGCTGAAGAGAAATAAAAAGTCTTTTTATTTAAGTACGTGCCTCAGCCTGAGTCTGTGCCGGGTCGGGCGCTATATAGCGCCTTTTACAATGGACAAAAGAAAATGGGATAAGAATTCACTTAAGGATATATTACCTGTTTTTGACAGGCAGGTTGTGCACATTGAATGCATTGTATGAATTCAGATTGATCCCAAACCCTTGAACAAGTGCTGGCTCTGATGGTGACAAATATTCACACAGATGGAGAGGACTCAAGAACTGATGAACCTCTCAGCTATTCCAAGCTCTTCAGATTTTCCTGCATTTCTTCTAAGGCAGGGGTGTTGAACTCTGGTCCTGGAGGGCCACAGTGGCTGCAGGTTTTCATTCTTACCATCTCCTTAATTAGTGACCAGTTTTTGCTGCTAATTACTTCTTTTAATTAGCTTGGCTCAGGCCCCTTAGTTGTGTCTTTTTATTTAATTAGCAGCCAAACAATAATGAGACACAAAACAAGCCACCACATTACCAGCTCACCTGTTCCCATCACATAATATCTGAAAATAAAGAAAGTTGAAGGTCTCAGTAAGGTTGATCTCTCAGGTCACCAAAACATTTTGACAATGTTCTTAGAAAAAAACAGAAAATCAACAGTTTTGGAAATGTCTGCTGTGGCAGAATGAAAGCAGCAACAAGCTGTGGAATTCAATAACGACTTCAATTAACAGCAAGAATCAGCTTCTCATTAAGAAACTGGTTGGAGTGAAAATGTTTGGAGTTTGAAGCCCCAGTTTAGCTGGTCATCTGTTGTTCACATCTCATTTCTGTTTGGCTGCCATTTAATGAAGACACAAATCAGTTCAGAGGACTGAATCCTTCTAACAGGGCCATTAAAATGATGGGAAAAAGTTAATTAGCAATGAAAACTGGTCACTGATTAGGAAAAGGCCACTGAGGCCCTCTAGGCCTGAAGTTTGGCACCCATGTTCTAAGGTCTGTACTGTTTATATAAAGTTATTGATGCTGCAATATCATAAAAGACATGTCTGGGAAGATCCAAACAGATGCTGAAAGTATTCTTTTGAATTTGCAAGACAATATGGTGGGACATTTCAAAAAAGTGTCAGCTCAAACTGTCTCAATGAGCAGTGGGATGACAATAAGAATTTGATGAGCAGATACCCTTCATCTGCTCCAGAAATAAATCTACCGGTATATCAGAACATATAAAGCATTGTAACATAAAGATAAAAGAAGTCATCTTTTAAAGGATTTTGTATTTAGTCTTATAAGACAAAGGCAGCTAGTGGAGATTGAACAGCGCAGGTATTATGAGTCTGAATGAGGACTCCTGCAGCAGAGTTTAAATGAGCTGGAGCTGAGATAACAGATTAGAAGTGCTACCTGCACAATAGACACAAAAGACAGGATGTGACGAAATCATGGACAAGCTCATCAGTATCTGAAAGACAGAACTGGAATGGGCAGACATGAGATATGTTGATGAGGTGGAAGTAAGATTCTTTCTTAATGTGATCAAAAATGATCTTACAGAAGATGAAGCTATCAGAGTATCACTTTCTTGAGCAGGACTTTAATTCTAATTAATAAGAGTTCTGTTTTGAGACAGTTTAACTTTGTATATTAAAGTTATTCCTCTATCTAACATTACATTCCCTAAAGGCAAATCGTAAGTTGTGAGGTCTTTGATGAACATCCTGTTTTAACCCTGAAATAGATCTGAGTATCTGAAAATGATGACACAGCTAAAGTTATGAACAATATGTCCAACTGAAAGCACGTAAAAACTTGAAAAGCTGAGGGGCAAGGATGGAGTCTTGAGGAACTCCTTTATAAGTAACTCTAAGCTGGGCCTGCTGCTGCCAAGACTGGCCAGCTCTTACCTGTTGGGTGTACAGTACTGGAGTGCCTGAGAAACCCAGGATGCTTTCCATTCGGGGCAGTAAGATATTCTGAATGATAGTATCAAATGCTCCACTACAGTCTTTTTCATTAATTGCTCCATCAGTTTATCAAAAGTTAAGTAACTGGTGAGTTGAGAAGCCACAACACATTCAAGGACTTTAGATAAAAAGGACAACTGAAATGCGATGAAAACTAGTCAAATTGTCAACATCAAGACTGGACTTTTTAACATGTGATTTCAAGAATCTATTTTCAAATCCGCTAGTGCAGGATCAGTATCTGTAGATGTTTTTATTATTGTTGTAGTGACAGCCATGACAACTACATAACTGCAGGATTTGAAGAGTGTGGTGGGGTTGGGATTGGACCCAATTTTTTAGAGAGATCATTGATGAATGAAAATGAAATTAGTGAACATCTGATAAAGGAGCTTGATTGAGAGTGAAGACAGGGAGGAACATAAACAGATGATGCACTGGCATTACTGGAAGTATGTACAACTCCAACTTGGAAAAAGTTGGAACGGTATGGAAAAAAATATCCATAAAGCAGTGATTAGTAATCAATAGTAGATTATCTTTGATCTAAAAACAATATAACATCCAATTATTTGATGTTACAACTAATTAATTTTATTGATTTTTTCAAATATAAGTACTTGTTTAAATTTTGTCATTTGCAACATATTCAGATAAAAGTTTGGACAGTAAATATTTGTACCATTGCCTTACTACTAAGTACTAAAGACACCAATTTATTGAGTGTTCCCCATGTAATTTTGTCTCATTCCTTTTAAGATGTGCAACTCTATGGGGTTTTAGTGTTCAGATTTTGCATTTCAAAATGTGCCACAAATTCTCTCGAGAACAGGTGAGTACTGCAGGCAGGACATTCAAGCAACTCCACCAGCCATACCTTTGTAATTAGATAGATAGATAGATAGATAGATAGATAGATAGATAGATAGATAGATAGATAGATAGATAGATAGATAGATAGATAGATAGATAGATAGATAGATACTTTATTAATCCCAATGGGAAATTCACATTTGCACAGAATATGGTTTTGCATTGTCTTGCTAAAATATACATGAGCATCCATGGAAGAGATATTATAGTGTAGGTAAAATATGCTGCTCTAAAATCTGTATGTACTTTTTAGTATTAATGGTGCCTTCACAGAAGAGCAAGTCATCATTGCCCAAGGCACTGAGACAACAACATGCCATCTCAAACGCTGGCTTCTGGACTTGTAGCTAACAGTCTGGATGGTCCTTTTCTTCTTTGGTCTGAAGAACAAGACATACATTTCCTTCAAAAAAGACCCATATACCTCTGAGCCCAAAGAAGTCAACTTCTGGACATTGTTAACATATGGCTTCCTTTTGGTACAGTATTTGTGGATGTAACTAGGTATTCCACTGCTTGATATAGGTTTGGCATAGTACTCCTGATCCCATGTGGTTTATGTCACTTAATGATGGATGACGGTTCTTACTGCAGTCAGCCTTGACTTGTGCTCTTTCCCTTCACAAACCAAAATTTCTCAAAATTTCTTACATCTTTTAATTTTGATTTTCTTATGCATTTGGGATTCCTCCACCTAACTTTACCCTTATAGTAATAGACCTATCCTGGATGCAGATTTTATACTAAAGCATGATTATAATAACCTATTGAACATCATCTGTCTCTACTCACATCTTTATTTTCTTTTTTAACTCATTATTGGTTCTAAATTATTTTGGATAGATGCCTTTTTATTGTTTAATTTGTTTTTTTAAATAGTTTTTACATAACAACATCTGGTTAATCCATCCATTGTCTTGACCAGGTAACAGGGAATGCAAATAGTAAAAGAATACACAAAAATGGTTAAAGAATACAAAAAAAGCATGTGCCTCAATTTTCTTGGGAATTCAAAGGTGGAAAACTATGAAGAACTAGTTGAAGAGCTTCTCGCTTTCTGCCTAGCACTTGGGTGTAACAGGTCTTTAATAATCCACTTCCTACACTCTAATTTGGATTTTTTTTCTGAGATCATGGGGACAGTCTCCAATGAACATGGGTAGAGGTTCCAGCAGGACATTGCTGAAATGGACAGACAGTATAGTAGAAAATGGAGTGAGTCTATGTTAGTAGATTTCTGTTGATTATTTCACCATGAAACAACTCCAAAAGGATTATTAGAGGAAAAACACTACAAAGTGGCTACTTTTTGTAAGTAAAAATTATATTTAAAATATAATTGATCATTTTTGTCTCCAAAGTGATTTTTTTTTTTTACTTTAAACCTTTGTCTTTCATAAACTGGAAGTGACTGAGAAAATCTGTTGCCAGATTTGGATTCAACAACCTCAAATCTATAAAAAAAAAAACATCTTTTAAAGGAGCGAAAAATTTTTTTTTATTGCAGACCAATTGGCACTTCAGCCATCGTAAAAATCCTCACACTGTTTCAGTGTGGTGCTGAGGTGTCATCCGCTGCTCTTGGGTTCCAATCCAGGGGCCTCATGTATAAACGGTGCGTACGCACAGAAATGTTGCGTACGAACCTTTCCACGCTCAAATCGCGATGTATAAAACCTAAACTTGGCGTAAAGCCACGCACATTTCCACGGTAACTCATTCCTTGGCGTATGCAATTTATCCGCCCGGTTTTGCAGACTGGCGGCACCCAGTGTCAAAGCAGTGCTACTGTTCCTGTGTGGTTACTCTTTCTTAGATCCACATCCACGGCGGAGGCTTTATCAAATACACTGAAATTAACCGCATATCGTTCATAAATTTAATGCATCTGATTGTAATTAACCTGTAACAATATAATGGTCCACAGAATGGTCAAACTACTGTTCCTGTGTGCTCATCCTTTCTTTCTTAGCTCCACATTCCTGACGCGGCTTTATAAATATACTGAAATTAACTGCATATTGTTTATTAGTGTAATACATCTGATTGTAATTAACCTGCTACAATATAATGGGCCAGGGAATAGCCATAGTATTCCAAATACCAGAACTGCTTTAGCGTTGTTACGCTCACTGCATCTTATTCTTCTTTTTGCTGTTCCCGTTAAGGGTTGCCACTGCGGATCATTTTTTTCCATATTACTCTCACTGCACCACTCGGAGTATTTATATCACTGTATCTGAGTGTGAATCACAGCAGCAGATGATCGGAAAGAGAATTATCGGTATACAGTTTCAAGTACACACTACCTCAACCACGGCAAAAAGCGTCAAACCCTTTCCTGTACGGACCTCGCTTTTCAGAAACAGTTTCATCCCAAGAACTATAAACGCACTCAATCACCTCACTGTAAACTTGCACTACAGTTATAATATTGCACAACCTGCGCTACTTTATAAAGCGCGTATGATGACAATATCATTTTTAAGATGAAATGCAGCAAAATATGTTGCTTATAGTATACAGATAAAACTTTAACTTCATTTAAATAATCTGTATTGCTAATAATTAAACATGTGAGGACACGGTGCCGCAGCGCTAGCTAGTTCACGGATAGCTCCTGCCTTGCGCTGTATTCTTGCTGGTGCTGACGCGACACTGGAAGGACAGACGAATAGAATAATTAAACATGTACTACGAAGATATTTCAATGTTCCTGAAAAGTTTTGAAGAATCGGCGTTCTAAGCTTACAAATGGCTTCACGTCTATTACAGAACTGATTGTGTGGCGATTGGAGAAAGAAAAGTATGGACAGGAATTGGAGGTTAGTACGTTTGAAAGAGACAGTACTTCTGTAATAAATTATTTCATCGAAGGTCACACATGGTGCAACAAGCCTCTTGCGTGAGATATGAACAATCACTGCGCCACCGTGTTCCCATGTTTAATAACATGCTTTCATTCCTATCATCATGAAAATGATATCACGTATACATCTCAGTATTTTAATTATTCAGAGAGCTGTAATATCTCGAATGTAATGCATTCTGTGTCCTGTTGGAGAAAGAGAAAGAACGGAAGCACGTAGTGATTCACACACATAGAGCACATAGAAGATCAAACACAGAAAAAAGCATTTAACATGCTACTTGAGAAACTAGTAAAATAAACGATTTTAAGAAATTTCGAGATTAAAGTTGACATTTTGTGCTTTTTTCCCACTGTGTGCCTATGTTTTTTGTTTGTACCCTAATACACTTTCATATGACACTCAGACGGTGGGCTACAACTCGCCTTTTCACAGCGACTTTGATATGTGATTTCTTTTTTATTTCGGGCACTGTGCGACTTTGTGAATTTGATCTTTCGAGTTTTTCCGACACTCTGTCACTCGATCAACTTTCTTTTGTTGATTATACCACTGTTTAAACCAACAAATAGCATGTTTTTCCTTTGCCTCCACTTGGTATTCGCTGAAATTCTTATATTTTCCCCTGTGCTTTTCCCATTGTCTTTTCACAGAAGGCTATTTATATTGATTTGCATATTCAAAGAGGCGTAATTCTGGGAGGAGTTGGGGCGGGACAGAAGGCGCGTGCACGTGCGTTACTTTTCACGCAGATCGGGATTTATGTAGTGGAAGAACGTGAAAGTATGCGTGCGCACAGATTCCTGCATCTGGATTTTTCTGTGCGTACGCACAATCCCGCTTTTGTGCTTACGCCATGTTATAGTGTGAGTTCTACGCACGGCGTTATACATGAGGCCCCAGGTGACTCACCATTTGGTGGATGTGGCAATGCACTTTCAGTGCATGCTCCCATCCGTCCCCTCTTTCTCAATGTAATTAACAATAGAGTTACATATATTACATATATATGTATTAACAGCACACTTCACATGGGGCATCAAATACTTTTTCAGTTTTGCAGTCACAGTGGCACATTTCTAAGTATCTTCATTTCACATCTTCAGGGCCCATTTAATGTCTAAAATTCGTACACGATTTTTGAGTTTTTGTCTAATTGTGTTTTTTTAGATTGTCCAATTTACTTCCAAATTATGAAGACAATTGATTAATTCTTGTAAATTCACCTGCCGTGTATGTTCCCTGCAATTGGCATCACATTTTCACTCTGCTCAAATGGGCCTGGCGCTCTTCAGTTCTGAAATAAAGAGGCTGATTCAGAAAATGGATGAATGCATGAATGATTTGATTCCATATGTAAATATTTGTTTTATTGTAGCACAGGACAGACTATGTATATTTCATGTTTAATTGTCTGTGGAATTTGTCGTGCTTCTGTTTACTAGACTGTTTTCTTGTATTCTGAATCTACTGGGCTCCAAAACTGAAGACCATTTATCTCTCTGAGACAGTCTTCTTCTTGGTAGAGATTAGGAGTACCAAAAGCCTGATATTTTCAACAGGGAACTCATGTCTTTACTGTTTCAGTGTTGATCTGAGTCCAAAAGACTTTTTGTCTTAATAATGATGACAGTAAGTAAGCAAAGCTCATACGGGTATTGTCCAATATCAAGCTATCCTCTGGTGACCAGCTGCAATCCTCACACAAGTGTCTATCAAGTGTACATTAAGAATAAAGAAAAGAGAATTTTCACAAACCCATACTCCCCTGGTGCATGAAAATACTATAATTTGAGAAAATTTATAAAGCATCAGTAAAGTTTGCTGAATGAAGCTTACAGCACAGTATATTTTAACATAATACTCTGATGGGGGTGTTCTAAACATTTTATTTTTAGCTTTCCTTTCATTTTCTGCACCCGAGCATCCAATTCCAGTTTTCATGGTCAAGCTTGGGGACATGCATGGACACCTACTCAACGGAGTAGTATACAAGTCATTGTAGAAAGAGCACTTAGGAGTGCCCATCCTTCAGAGCATTAAAAATCACCTACTATATCAATTCTTTTTTTTTGTGATCAAATTTTTATTGATAACATGAAAAAGGAAAACAGCAAAAAAAATCTAACAATAATAACTGATTTTTAGGCTATATAAAAACAAACACAAAACACCCTCCCACCGGCACCCACCCCACCTGAGATGGCAATTTAAACAGAAACACAATAAGAGAGAGAAAAAAAAGAGTCGAAGAGGGATAAAAGCAAGAAAAAAGAAATAAAAATAAGGAAAGAGTGGATATGAAAAACTGCATCATGGAGTAGACCCAAACCAGCTCTTAACTACCACATATACTCGCGTTTAAGTTCTCCCGCGGATAAATCAGGGCTTGATTTTACCATATAATTTTATAATGTTGGTCGTATAAGTCGAATGCGGAGAACTCATGCTATTGGTCCAAGAGATTATGATATGCTAATACCCACCTGAGAGAGTAACCACAGAGCACACAGCCTTTTTTTCTTATGTATTGTGCTTACGTGACCACACGGTAATACCCGAACTATTCCGAAGTGACATTTGCACTGTTTTGTGTTTTTTTGTATCTCACACCCTCATACATCTTCATCATAAGAGCATCCCTTATCTACGATGTAGCGTTCGATCAGAAGAAAATATGAAGCTGGTTTTAAATTAAAAGTTGTTGAAGTGGCGAAAGAAATTGGTAACTGGATAATAGAGCAAGTAGGATAAGATTATAAAACAAAGACCTCCAGACTGCAGGAGAGACAAAGGCAGGAGATTTCCAGTGAGAGGCTAAAAGCAATTTAGATGCAAAGGTCTCAGTTATTAAGAGGCTCCGCTGGGAGAAAGAATGGGAAACCTAAGAAGTAGGAGAAAGATCTGCAGTAGGAAGAAGAGAACTTGAGGGCACAAATGAATGGCAAAAGAAAGAATCATAGAGCCGCAGCCAGAGAACATTCCCAGACCATGTGGAGAAAAACGCCAGGGACTTTAGGAAAACAAAGGTAACATAGGGAATCTAATTCTAGTTTAATTAGGTAATGTCTTCAGGCAGTAGGGTCCAGTCTATGAACAAATTTAAATGGTCTGCACTGGTGATTAGGATTTTTAGTGAAATTGTTCATATTTAGAAAGATGGAATTGCCAGCACAATGCCGAGGATGAGAAAAGGTCTGATGGCCATTTAGACATTACTGGGAGAGTTTTGAGGGAAACTTTGCGGAAGAGGGAAAAGAGAGCAGATACTGCTTTGGACTTATGAGAAATGGATGAAGCGACTGAGCATAGGGGATACATTGGAAGAGGGGAGGAGAGGGGAACTCTACATGTCCTGAGCACAGACCTCAGCTGCAGATAAAAAAGTAAGTGGAAGGGATAGAATGCCCAGACTGAAGAGAAAACATTGCTTCCAGCCCTGACTCAATCAGATGGCCTCCAATATTTAGGGTAGCATTATGAAATAAAGGAATGTGAAGTTAACTTCTTAGCAGAGAACCCATCAGTTTTTCAACACTTCTCCACGTCTGAAAGGCATAAGACAAAATGGGGCCAACAATAGGAGAAAGGGACTTTATTTTAATTAGAAAGAAACACATTTTAATGCAAGCATAGAGTTCTTCAAATATTATTCAGCAACATAAATAAAATACAATCTAAGTATAGGCCTTTCTAGTTCGATTGAGTTATTGTATTTGCAAGCACTGTCAAAGTGGTTGTAGGTAGCATTGGAACATAGTAATACTGGTGAGGAAGGCAGGCTCTATTGTTGGCATGGAGCTGGACAGTTTAACATCTGTGGCAGAGCGAAGGGCACTCAGCAGGCTCCTATCAATTATGGAGAATCCATTGCATCCACTAAATAGTATCATCTCCAGACAGAAAAGCAGCTTCAGCGAGAGATTACTGTCACTGTCCTGCTCCACTGGCAGATTGAGGAGATCGTTCCTCCCCCAAACTATGCGACTCTTCAATTCCACCCGGGGGGGGGGGGGGGTAAACGTTAACATTTAACATTATACAAAGTTATTGTCTGTTTTTCACCTGCATTATTATCATCCTTTAATTTAATATTATTTATTGTATCATTATGCTGCTGCTGGAGAATGTGAATTTCCCATTGGGATTAATAAAGTATCTATCTATCTATCTATCTATCTATCTATCTATCTATCTATCTATCTATGAGGTGTTATTTAAAGTTTACACGTAATAAAGTACCTATGAGTGCATTGAATACAGGATTTGTTTGGCTTAAATCTTTAGAGTTGTTCTGTAGATGCATTTAATTATCATTTTCATCATATCTCCGCAATCTGTACTAACCCCTACTTTCTCTCCTGTTCTTTTTCTGGATTTCTGTGTTGGCAATCAGCACCACCACCATCTGATCAAAGCACCGTGCTGTCCCTACATTGATGGATTGAAGGCCAGAGGTCCACATGACCATCATCACCTAAATCTTCCATGTGAAGCCTGAAAACCACAAGGGCTGATTGAGATCATTTATGTTAGGTTAGGTCTCATGGCATTGGAACCCCTGCAGATTTTGTTTTTTTTTTTTCTCCAGCCCTCTGGAGTTTTTTTGTTTTTTCTGTTCTCCTGGCCATTGGACCTTACTTTATTCTTTGTTACGTAGTATTGCCTAATCTTATTTTTAGATTTTTCTTTCTTCATCTTGTAAAGCACTTTGAGCTACATCATTTGTATGAAAACATGCTATATAATCAAATGTTGTTGTTGTATGAGCAGTGTAAACATGTCTTTATACAGTATTGTAAACCCAAAATACTCCCAATGCCCGCTCCCAAACAGCCCCCTACTTTCCCATAGGGGCCATCATATATTCTTTAAGGTAGAATCTGGTAGAACCCTAAAATCATATAATGAATTATATCATCACTACCTGCTTATATAAGATTACAGCACATGTGTATTAATTAGTATCCTTGAATACTACTGTGTATGGAGATGGAAGTTACCAAAAAATGAGATGCTATAAAAAAAAAGGTCAAAACGCACTGTCATGAAGGTCAAAAGAAAAAAAAAATCCTAAATTGAAGTCTAAAGACTAAGCTGGATTTCTAGTACCCAGAAACACTAACCAAATATACACACTAATTTTTGAGGGAGTTTATCCCTCCATATGTGTCACAGTCATGAAGACATACTGTTTTTACCTAAAAGGTAAACTCTACTAATATTCCAAAGTCATAGATTTAAAAAATAATTTACAAAAATTATTATTATTATAAAAAAGAATTTGGCACAATGGGTCCCCCTCCCCAAATAGGGATCCAGATTGTGAACAATTTTATTGCACATAAAATGGTGAATCATATAAAAACTCTGAACCCTATCCCCTAATACACTCTTACACCCTAGGACCCCCCACCCCCACCTACACATTTACACAAAAATATTTACATTGTTTGCTAATGAATTCAAATAGTGTATTTTTTTTCCATTATGCACGCCGTCAGCTGTGTCTCATTATGTCCATATATTGACATTTACGGACATCTACATATCGGAAACATCACAGTCGCTGCCATCCACTGGTATAATGTTTGCACGTGTGTGACCTATTGAGTCAGAGCTAATGAACCAGAAATATAAGGTGGTACTTACCAAAGGTCGCTTCGCGAAGACTCTTATTTCGAGGATATCTCATGATTCAAGCATCGTACAATTATGTGCTTGGACTTTTGATCAATAGAATCTAATGTAAGTACCTGTTTCACTTGTAGCTATTTGCTGATGTTTTGTGAAGTAATATGCAACGGTGGACAAAAAATCAGAAAAGAGGTGTAACGCTGTTTCTGGTTTTCAGCCTACAGATTAAATTTGCTCGGTCGGTGGGAGGGTTCATCGCATTAGTTGAAATCTATTGGTCGGGACTTTTTGATTGATGCATACCACTTGGGTATTTCTTGTACAGAATAATTATTTAGATTTTTTCAAATATTTTTTGTGACAATTTATGAACCACCACACATATGATTTCAAGCCAAAATAAAAGTAAATTGTAAATATTGTAACAATTTGATTACTAGAATTGTGAATTCAACACCCGTCACTTACAAACGAGGCATTGTTTGTGTTGGTGTGTGGCATAGTTCACCTGTATGTTTTGACAAAAAATTATTAAACGATAGCAGGCTTCTCTGGGCCTACATTGGGAATAGAACTAGGAGGAGCCATTGAAATAGATGTAGCTACTGAGGCTTCAGAACAACTAAAGGTTTCAGGGATTATAGTTTTTGCTCAAGTTTAATTAATTAATTAATTAGTTACATTTTGTAGACTGCTCCTCAATGAGTCCAGGCACAGAGAGCTGTGACAATTTCTCAGGTAAAATTCACAAATTACATCATGAGTACATACTGAAGTATTTTGAAACTGATTAACACAAATGGACACTGCCACTCTCGGTCCACTAATTGATTGCTGAACTACGGCCAGTTGACCTCGGAGAAGAGAAAAACAAAAACTCAAGTCAGCAGCAACCCTGGAGAAAACAAACATTTGGGGGGGGTCCATGGTCAGTTACAAAAGACAAAGACACTGTCACAGCTCTGGAGACTTTGGTGAACTGGCCCCCTGCCTCCTCTTGGGCTTTCTCCAACAGAATCAATGGTGGGCTATCTAATCTGACCACAGAATCTATCTATCCATTGATTCCAATGCTCCCGGTATCTCCGGTATCTTTTCCATGGGCATGAAAACAGCTAGTGGCACCAAGTGTCATAGTAGCATACCAAGAAGAGAAACAGAATATAGGAGGGTTAGTAATGGTTCCTAATTATTGTAATATTTTTATTTTTGTACAAACGACTAACAAACAGAGATGCAAGTGTAATTATTGAATCAACTGATTTATTTCCTACAGTCAATCCATTTCTCAAACTCTTGCCCATGGCAGCTACAATAATGTAAAAATTTAAATGTGTTTTTGCAGAGATGCCATACAAATAATGCATTCAATTAATTTGTGTCATGAAACTAGAACAGCTTGGAGAAAGCAGTGCAAATCTCACGCAGAAGGCACTTCAATCTGGAATCCAATATGGAACCCAAGGGATGTGATACAGTTACGCTACCTGCTGTGACAGTGTGTAGCTCTCATTTGTTCACTCATATTTCTTTAATATTGCTAATACAGGGCATTTCATTGATCAATGAGTCATTTGATTTCCATTATAAACCAATAAAGGTAACCAAACTAAACGTTCCATTTGCACTCATAATTACTCTCTAATAAAGGACTTGTATGTTCCAGAGTGGCCCAGTAGCTGAACTTGAATTCTCACCTGCTTGTCTGTATGCATGTCTCTCATTTTTCCTGCATCTCCATGTGTTCTTCTCTGTGTACTTCAGTTTTGCTCTCACATGTTAAAGACTTGCATGATAGGTTCAAGTTTAATTTAAAATCTGTTGTAATGTGTACGAAGGATAGTGAAATTCTTACTTCATTCACAGACTAGTGGCAGCAGTACAATAAATACCACCAACAGAAAATAAATAAACCACCATAGAAGGGATCCTACTCCGTTGGGCCCTTGAGCAAGCCCCATAACCTGAAAATTGCTCCATGGGTACTGTATAATGGCTGACCCTGTGCTGTAACCTCCAAAAGTTATGCGAAAATACAGTTTCAACTCAGGGTTTATTACAGTGTACCATATACCAAATAATAAAGGCAACATCAGACAACAGATGCAGGAAACATTCATACAGCTGTCTGTGTCAGTGGCTTTTGAGTAGATCTAAATGCTGGAGGATATAAACTGACTTTGAGGGAAGATTGCTGATGTTCCTGTAATGTGTACCAGGATGAAAGAGAGTGCAAAGTGACTGTGCAGGGTGGCCTTTAACAGTATAGTTTGACTCTTTATGGCAGTAAATGCTAGACATCATGAACAGAGGAGAGCTGTGCTCCATTAATATTCTGTGCACTGAGCAGGCGCCGTTTCAGGATGGCATGCAGTAGGTAAGAATGGACTCTGCTGAGAACCTGTAGAAGTTGGAGGGCACAGATGGAAACAACTGGACTTTCCTCAGACATTGGTGGAAATAAAGGAGTTGTTAAGTCACCAGGAGGACAGGCGGGATGTGATTCTGAGAAATTCAAATTTGTACTTTGAGATAGTCTATGTTTGCTTTTGCACAATATTAATTGTTGTCTTTTTGGTGGGAACAGTAGGTTCTCTCACTCTCCGCATTACGGAGGCAGTCTATTTTGATTTATATATAACTGTTTTTGTCAAGGTTTTCATTTTAAATAGTAATGCAGCACTTACCTGTGGTTTTATGTGGTGGTGCAGTAGCTGCTCCAGTTGGAGAAACAACTGGCTACTTGGGTATGAGCATGGAAGGCCTACAGGGGTGGTGGTCTATAATGTGGCCCATTTGCGCCTCTGGGCAGGAGACGTCATCCCTATTTTATTTACAGTGCTATGAATTAGAGAGAGAATGTTAGTGAATCTGTTAGGATGTGTTAGTGGGACAATGAACAAAGTGCAGGTATACTTACCAGCCTGTGGCATAGCAATGGATTGTGCAGATTGTGCAAAGCAAAAGGGCCTACGATCTTTGGGGGGCCCACTCGGGGCCGTATAAATTCATTCATAACGCAGTTCATTGCGTTAGTAATTCACAGTTTCTATGACATGTTTGCACCATCACCAGGCAAGTCCAATCCAATCCATGATGATTTTACATATTCGGCAGGCCTACAGTTTGCATAAATTTAGGCTTCAGGAGTTTGGAGGCTCGGAGCCTAATCGGAGGCACAACACATCCTAGTCCACCTTACAGAGAAGTACACATTCCCAAATTTGGTGACCTTTTGGCATGCCATAGCAGACGTGAATGGAAGAAGTTTTGAAGGACGTCACATGAATAATGTAAAAATACATTATTATCGGAAATAATTGATTCTTTTGTACTTTGATTTGATGTCAACAGTTTTCGAAATTTGAACTCATAAATGGTAAATAATAGCAATTCTGTTGTTAAGTTATAGTCCCCATTAGCCGGCAAACGCAGAATATTAGAACAATTTGATGCTTTTTATAGTCTCGCCAAGCAACACCATGTCGGCCAGTAGCAGCGGATCCGGTAAACACTATAAGAGTGGTGCTCCTAAATGTAAGGCACGCCTACAACAGGAATTGAAAAACGTTAAGCTTACCAAGATTTCTATCCTTCTCAAAACTGAGCAAGGGCCAGGCGCTGGTAACTGAGAATGCTGATGCTGGTGAATCGTCACAGCGGTTGCAAGCAGGTTATACAGACAGTGCAGTGAGTGAAATGGTACCGAGTCTGGAAGTATCGATACAACGGCTTCAGATCAGGTGCTATCTGCTAAAACCGTTCAAAATGAAGAAACTACTAAAGACAAACAAACAATATGTATGACCAAGCAATTTCCTACTGACAAGGCACATTTCTTGGAATTATTGACACCTCACTTTATGATGTCCATTTTCTCAGAATTTGTGTAAAACAGATTGATTGTGTAGTAGTATCCTATCAGCCGGTGTTGTCGTTTTAATTTGTAACAAATTGAAATTGCTTCATTTTATAGCACAGAACAGTGTCTACTTTCTAACTTTCATTACATTTTAATCATCCTCCTTCACAAAGTTGTCTTGGAAAAGCAAGCGGGTCAACATCTTACATATTTATGTACTACTGCTACTACCCGCACCTCCCAAATTCCATTCCCACAATTTATTTTTGCTAACTTACAGCAGTTATAATAAAGCGATTGAAAAAGTTATTACATATTCCATTTAGAGAGCCAGTTTGTTTGTCATCAGTGTGTGATCTGATAGTGACATGGTCATGGAAACCACTGCCCAGCCATCCTCTAGGAGTCCTCTAGTCCTCTAGTTGTGAATAAATTACTAACAGTTAGCTAGACAGGAGGGGCTCACCTCAGGGCGCTGCACAGGGTCCTTCAGCAAGTGAGCTACGCCACTGCTTACCGAAGAGGGTTTAAAGTTTGAATGTTTGTGGACATGTATACATGTGTACGCATGAGGTCATTAATATACAGAGTTCCTCCTGAATGATGCATGAAGGTGCGGAATGTCACTGTAGGGGGCAGGATGGGTTCCAGCGGTGATTGGAGGACAAAATCCCATAGTTGTATAACATGGGATAACAGAAACTAGAGGTCATCTTTTTGCTTTCTGTTGGTTGTCAGTAGCTGGTCCCTTAAAGTCCTTCTGGACAACTCTTAGGAGAAAATACAGTGTATAGTACTCACTATTATCCCCTAACAGTGAAAGTGGGGAAAAATCTGGTGAGCTTATTCTTGGCTTGTTTTTCTTGTCTATTATGTCAACGGAAAGGAAATGGTTTGCACAGGGCATCGGCAGGTATTAAAAATGTTTGTGAAAATTGTGAAGGCTTATAAAATGCACTTTTAAATTTCATCTGGACTGGATGTCTTATGATGTTCACTCCTTTAAAAATGTTCCTTATGTCATCCACAGAAGGAGAGAAGGATTAATCACGTGGTGCTGCGGGGACTCCCACGGAAAGGGTTGTATTGTCATGACCAAGATGCATAAAGAACAAATTTAAATTCAACCAGAAGAGAAAATGTGTATGTCAGGGGTCCTCCATCATGGTCCTGGAGAACAGCAATGGCTGCAGGTTTTCCTTCTGGGTAGTTTCCTAATTAGAAGACAGTCCTTGCTGGTAATGAAACTTGGTATTTAACTATTGGGCTTGTTTGTGCTTTCATTCATCCAAAAGAAATTTGAATTGCACTGTAGAGTTTCCTTCTCTGAGAACATTATCCATGTGTTTTATGGACCAGAACGGATTTAAACTTAATAGTCCTTCTAATTCACCTCTTATTTACTTCTAAACGTTCTTTTAATACAGACACTTCAAGGTTCACATGCATAGGTTTAAAAGGAACCACGTTAGCTGGAGAGATGGTGGTTTTTTGGTTATCTACATTTCATTATTAACTAATGTCTGGTTACGAAAACAGGCAACAACTGAAATTTACATGCAGCTACTAAAAATTAAAATAGGAAATTAAGGTTTATTAACTGTAAGAGGCAAAATAACTAAAGCTAAGCCCAAAAAATGTATTGGTTTAGTAGTAACTGAATGGGTTCTAATTAAGAAATTGGTTGAAGTGAAAACCGGCAGCCACTGCAGACCTCCAGGACTGTAATTGAAGACATCTACAATGTGCCTAAAATTTGTCTTTGATAAATGGAAGCGCTAGCAAGGTATATAGTTAAATGCCAAGTTTCATTATCAGCAAGGTCTGAGTTCTAATTAGGAAACTGGCTGGAATGAAAATCTGTAGCCACTGCGGGCCTGAAGGACTATGATTGAGGACCCCTGGTATATGTCATTCTTTCAGGATAAACACCGTGATTTGCTAACACTCACATCTGTACTTTATATAATAGCTTGGGTATATTATCTATAATACATAATAATTAAAAGTGTGACTATTTCTCCTGCCTGTGCTTTCCTCTGCCTAATTGCCTGGGATTACAGGTATAAAAGCAAGGGGGGTTTGCTGAACTACAGTAACTGACAATATGGTAAGAGTATGGGATTTGAGACATTTAATATTTAATATTATTTTAATATTGTTTTTTATCAGTATGCTGCTGCTGGAGTATGTGAATTTCCCCTTGTGGATTAATAAAGCATCTATCTATCTATCTATCTATCTATCTATCTATCTATCTATCTATCTATCTATCTATCTATCTACATTTTGTTAAGGTCCTCATAATACTGAGTACTATATTAATAGGAACAAAACAGATGAATACAAGTGTGAGGTCCATAGCTTGATAATGTAGTGGACAGTGCATAGGATCTGTAAATCTTAACACTGTGCCCTAACTTAATGTATAATTTTATAAGAACTTCAGATTTAAGTGCTTGTTGGTTAAAATCATCCAAATGCAAATAGAGCAATTTTTTATTGTTCAGATCACTGCATTCAGATTGACTCATCACTGTCCTTGTGAGTATTCATAATCAACATGCAATTAATGCTGACTATGGGCAAGTGTGGAAGAATAATACCTTGTGATAAAATGGTAATGCTCTGGGGAATGCGTGGATAGTGTGAGTTTCTTCTGTAAAATGCCTCATTTTGGCCTTCTTCATCAACACTGACAGACTGCTGAGCCCTAACTTTAAAGTAGCTTTGAAGCAACTTATTTCTTCTATTTTAATTAAATAAGCAATTTCCTCAGAATATGAGGTGTTTCAGAAATAAGGTAAATTTTCTACGATTTCAGAAGAACTCTTCTTTTAAGTTCCCCAGGAGGAATCTCTTCTCTGGCATTACGAAGGCATTATGAATTTCAATAATTTTCATTTTTCCTCTGATTTCCTCAAGAGCCCACTTTGTAGGCTGCCTCCGATGGTACAAAATGGGACCATTTGCTGTATTTGTATACTGTGCACATTTTCAGGTTGCAGATTGAGAATTGTCACTGCTTTCTAGGGCATTGTATTAGAAACACATTCCTTTGCTTCTGGGAATATTGGAAAAAACAATAAACTGATACATTTTTTAAATTTCTTGGAATGGTAACAGCTATATCATACATATAGACTCTCTACTAGACTTTACCTTTAATGTTGCAACTAAAAAGCATTTAGGATTTAATCTTAGATTACATGTTATTAGGTACCAACAACCACTTTCAGTTTAGCTCATCATGAAATATTTATCTTAAACAGTTCTGGAGGGGGTAAAAAGAATTTCTGTACATATTCTGTATTTTGTACTGGCGTATTGCTATTGTATCACTTCCCATAATTCACCTTTCACTGGTTTAGTCCAGCATATACAGTATGCACCAATAATAAAGAGGAAGACTCCCTCTCAGGCTGTTCCCCATAACAAAAAGGAAAGCCATTAAGGCCAAAGTTATATAAAAATGGGGCAATAATTGAAAATAAGAAAATGCAAAGGTGCAATAGAAGCAGATAACAACCTAATGACCCACTGGGCCTTACTGAATAGTTCAGGCACCCTATCTGTTAGGTGGAGTGACTTCTCTCCTCCCCACCTCTCACTCTTCCTCTCTCTCACCTCCCAAAGCCTTTTCCTCAATTTCTCCAGCCTTACCTCCATCTTCCAGTTGTGGTCCATGCCATTTCTTACGTGCCTTCACCTTACTGAAAAATACACCTCAAAGGTCTTTCAAGTGCTATCCCAAAGATCACTTCAGGGTAAAACCCTCTTCCTACATTACTTTGGAACTCCTAGAGCTGTTCTGCTAAAGCTCTCTCATCAGTCCAAGTTGTTCCTGTCATCCTGAATCCGAGTTCACCCTCACCTCCAGAAGACCAGTCCATCTTCATGCACAGCAGGGACCAATCTCTACTAAATAGAAGCTTTCTGCTGCTGCCTATTTATCACAGTTGCTGTGTTCCTTTAATATTTACTTCCTGGGGACATACTGTCCTGCTACATCCCAAATGTCTTTGATTAGATTCACGTTCAGTGACTGGGAAGGCCACTAAAGAATGCTGAACTCATTGTCATGTTCGTGAAACTAGTAGGAGACAACTTTTGCTTTGTGTGGTGCATTATCATGCTGGAATTAGCCGTTAGAAGTTGGGTGAACTGTGGCCATGAAGGGATGCAACAGTACTCAAAAAGGCCATGCCATTCAAGTGATGATTGATTGGTGTTAATGGGCCCACGCACCATTACATCACAACCAAAAGCAGAAATAGAACCCATTAGCCTCAAGGTCTGACATGCTGTGCAATCTGAGATGCTTCTCTGCTCCCCACAGTTGTACAGAGAGCTTTTCTGAGTTACCATAGCCTTTCTGTCAGCTCAGACCAGTCTGGCCATTCTCCTCTGATCCCTCTCATCAATTAGACATTTCCATGTGCAGAACTGCTGCTCACTGGATGTTTTATTTGTTGTTGTTTTTTGTACCATTCTGAGTAAACTCTGGAGACTGATGTGTGTGAAAATTCCAGGAGGTCAGCAGTTACAAAAACACTGAAACCAGCCCATCTGGTGACAGCAATCATGCGACAGTCAAATGCACATTTTTTCCTCTTACTGGTGTTTAATGTGAATGTAGACATTAATTGAAGTTCCCAATGTGTATCTGGATGAATTTATACTGCCAGATGATTGGCTGATGAGATCATTACATGGATAAGCAGGTGTGCTGGTGTTCCTAATAATGTGTCCAGTGAGTGTGTCTTTAAATATATGCTATTGCACCTCCTGTGGTTTTCCACTTGCCCTCTCGGCCTATTGTCTGTAGCCCCTGCCAGTGCCCATATTTTCTTCAATTCTTTTGAGCCTTGCTTCGGTCTTGTACCACCCACGGCTGCCTGCCATTAATGTCCCCACTGGGTCACTGAACACACTGTTTATGTAGCTTTGAGCACTGTAGAGCGCACACACTTCCAATAACCTACAGCTCCTCATTCTCTAATTAACTTTCTGTCAATATATACGGTCGATAGGTCATTGGATAATTTATATCTGCATTTAAGTCTTACTTGCATGGCTAAATATTTTATTAGCTTTACCTTCCTTATTGTATCTATGTACTTTATTGTGTTAAAGTTCATTTATATTCTTATTGCACCTTCTTCCTGTAACAAGCTAGGTACTGCCAGCATTATTTCTGACACAAGAGATGGTTCATCTTTGATTATATTTACATCATAGACAACGTAACCTTTGGCATATTAAAATAGTTAAATATGTGGTTTGAGTCTTTGACTTTGTATAGTTTTATAGGATTTCCATACAAAAAATGATTACTTTTAAGTACTATTTTTATTTATGTGTTTATTTTATTTAAAACAATTTCTTAAAGGAGTTTCCATGTTTATGTCTTCTTTGACCTTCTCCAGGTACTTGATTTCCCCAAAGATTTGTATATTAAATTAATGAGCACCAAATTGTACGCTCACTGTACCAGCATTTCTCTGTTCTTGCCTTATGAGTACTGGAAGTTAATGTATGTACAGTCAGTTTGGACCACATTAGCAACCCTTATATATAACAATATGTCAGTCCGTACCTCCAATAAACAGTTTTTGATATAAATTTTGCATAACACTGCACCTACCGATCTTTGAGGGGATACCACATCCCACCCCACCGCTTATTCAGCACACACCACATTTCACGCCAGTTTTAGGACTACATTTTGGGTAGTGGGTGAAGTAAATACTATCGGAGGGCCGCTGGAATTTAAGTTCAATCTGAATCGCTCAAATGACACATTGATTTGCATGGGACTAGCTTAACCTGGGGTTATTTTTATAGAAGGTAAAAGACTCCATAGTCTTTGCTGAGGCGTGAATGTGCAGTCCTTAAAAAGTTATTCACATTTGGACAGAGCTAATATAGTTATTTTACCCCAACCCCTTACTGGAAAACTAATTCCATCTGAATAGGGTTTTAGTTGAATTAATTTTTTGCATCTTTGTCAATGTCATTTTATTTTTTCACACATGCCACTTTTTTGTGAAGTGCTTGTCTTTGCAATGCTAGGGTATCAACCAGAAAGGAAGTAACTGGTGGCACCAGCCAAACTGTAGGTATTAAAGGTCACAATGAACACCTCCTACTTATCAGAGTTTGTGAACAAAAACAAAGAGATTAGCATCTGTGCATTTTGTGAGAGCATTCTTGGTTAATTAATTCTAATACAGTGATATTCGATTGCGATTTAGCTTTCTTTCTTTGGTTTTGATGATCGTGTTACTGACTTAGTGGTTGTGAATCTTGTCAGTCCTTCGTTTTATTTCTTATAATGTGGATAATTTGCCAATCCTGTTTTTTAGATTGGGTTCAGACTTTGGCTGGTCCAGAAAGAAAGATTTGACAAAATCCAGCTCAGGTACTGAGGCAACCCAAGGACTGAACTAACCTGCAAAACAGCAGGTTTAACGTGAAGGATTAACACTTTGAAAAATCAAATTCTCACTTAGAGGATCTGTTCAAAACTTCAAAACCTGGCAAGATCTAATCGATAAAATTGTAGAATAAGCATTTAAATTGAGGATGTGGATTATCTTCCCTTTTTTCTATTCTATTTGTTTTTCTTTCTATATTTATTATTTATTTACTTATTTTTCCTTTTATTAAAGTTTTATTCTTTTTGCCTAGCTCTTTTTCTCAGGGCTGGGTGTTGATTTGTTTCTAACTTAGTTTTGTAAAACTTGACTTGCTTGTATGGAATGTTATTTGATTTGAATAAATTCAATAAAATATATTAAAAAAAATTATGTGTGTGATTAGCAGTGTCTTTTTTTGCATACGTTGCGTTTGGATCAAGTTTTGAGGTACTGTGAAGGTATAGAGAGGCTGAGCTACATGTTCTGTTTATTTGGTGAAAAACATAACATGTAAAATTTGAAACTGACAAATTGTCAAGTATAATAATAATAATTTTTTACATTTATATAGCGCTTTACTTACTACTCAAATCTCTTTGCACACTGCACATAGGGAGGACCCGGGAAGCAAACCCATAATCTCCTTGTTGTGAGGCAGTGGTGCTACTATTACACTATCGGCATAGTTGTACTGTTGTGCTTAATATTGTGCTTGATAGTTTAAGATTACAAACACAGAATTTCTGAAATTGAAGAATATCATCTGCAGGTTAATAACGAGCTCTAAATTCCAAACTTTTTGGATGTTTTCATCAAATGCAGTCTTCCTAATTTGTTCTTTTCTTTGAGTGTTAATGGCTGATCGTCATCCTTGTAACATCGATGAATCCAGAGGATCGAAGTGTGTGAATGAAGGGCCAACCAAACGTATGAATAGAAGTACAAAGATGGTGCTCGTCAGTAACGAGGTTCTCAATGGAGTAACAATTACATTCATTTGCGAAAACCCACGTTTGCACTCACTTGATGAAACTTGAATACAACTATGACTCAGAACAGAAATGATTATTATGAGAATTATTTAATATGCAGTCGATAAAAAGACCGGCTGTCACGGGCAAGGTGCCAGTACAACGTACTAGCGCGTACCGCCACCAAATTTAAACTATATATATATATCACTGTATTATAGACTATTACTACCACTTCTAGATGCACAACATGCTGCATTGTCAGTTGAATGTTGCGAGGCTATGTGGAGTGTTGCATTCATGGTCTGTACTACTGTAGGAATTTATTTAGGAATTTGTATAAGCTCGCAAAATGATCTTTTTTTATTTTTTTCTGCGTTTCTAGTGGGACCATGAGCTGGGCTACTCGGAGGTTGCTTCAAGGCTGCATGTGGCCTATGGGCCACCATTTGAATGGGCTGGCCATGGCACATGCTTTGAGGCACTCCCGCTATTATCAAAAATCCTTTCATATGAAATAGTTTTCTCATTTGATCATCTCATTATTTCAGTGAATAATTTAAAGTAATAAAATTAAAAGGGTGGAAAAAGATGAAGCAGCCTAAACTCACATAACACATGCTCAGTTAACTTCCATTATTTTTTTCATTTATCAGTATCTCCTCATCATGGTGGCCAGAACACATG
The DNA here is from genome assembly GCF_900747795.2 of Erpetoichthys calabaricus. Classification (NCBI taxonomy): domain Eukaryota; kingdom Metazoa; phylum Chordata; class Cladistia; order Polypteriformes; family Polypteridae; genus Erpetoichthys; species Erpetoichthys calabaricus. The sequence continues at coordinate 70,421,832 of NC_041408.2, forward strand.
AGGTGTAATTATGCATCAAAGATAAAAAAAAAAGTGACTTGTGTATATTGATCAAGAGGGGAAGATATTAGCAATGGATTAGCACAAGGCTGTACTAACGGATAAATTAGATTAAAGGATAACCTAAAATAACCAAAAATAATACATTATGTAGTGGAACAATATTAGCTGTACCAGATGTGTGTTAAGCTAAAATATAATGTTTTCAATCTTAATTTACAGTAAATGCTGAATCTCAGAGCATGCTGCTTGCATTAGTGGGCAGGCCATTCCAAAGATACAGAACTTGTGCTTAAATACTTAAGTGCTTGTAGCAATTTTATTTATTCTGGGCTTTCAAAGAGGCTCATCATTCATAGCACAGTGTTCTTGATCTTACAGGCAATTCTTCACTGTCATTGGCTGAAGATGATATAATTATGCAAAATGGAATGTGGGAAAGGAAGTAAATAAAATGCTGTAATAAATACAGCATACATACCTATATTATGGTATGTCGGAAGAGAATTCATTTTTTTCTTTTATTCACTCAGTCTTTCTTTGAATTGTCTTATTTTAATCCAGTAAAGTATAAGGATGACAGTGACAGTCCATCACTTGGCACTCTTAAGAACACACCAACACTTAATCTTTAATTTTTCATGTATTTTTCACTCTGCTTATAATAATTAGCTTGGCAGTAATGCTGTGCTCAGTTGGACCTACCCACCATAGCCTCATCAACTTCTTTCAGCCACTCCTGGTAAATTCCCAGACACTCTCAGACCAGTTTAGAGATATCATCCCTCTAGCATGTCCTGGGTCCTCTCCCAGTGTGCCTTACACATTTTCTGAGCGAGCCACCCTGGAGGCATTCTAACCATCTGCCCAAACTACCTCAATTTTATCACTTGATCTGGATAAGCAGCAGTTCTGTTCCGAGATCTTGCCTTATCACTAAGCTCCTCACCTTCTCGTGGAGAGTGAGCCCAGCAAGAATCTTATTCTAGCCACATCTTCTCTTATTCTCATTGTTCTGGTCATTATTCAGAGCTTGTGACAATTGGTGATGATTTGAAAATGGACAAAACTAGTCTGCCTAAGGACTTGTCTCACTCTTCACTCCTAACATCCACAAAATTGCTGCTGGTGCACCAATTTATTGGTCATCTTATCGTAATGTGTAACCCTGGATCACAATATACTTATGAAAGCTGCTCACTCCTTACCTTAAGATTGCAAGCCCATCTTTTCTGGAGAAAGGACATTACTTTAAATTTCACTGTGCTATAAGATATATTTCATTCCATCATATCACAATCTGCTGCACAATTCTAACCATTCTGAGAAATGGAGAACATAGTCTCAAAACAACAACATTATCTGCAATCTTAAGAGATGCAATCCTTAATCTCCCAAAGTGGATACTCCCCAAGCTTCAGCAGCACCTTGGTATCCTGTTCACGAAAATTACAAACAGAAGGTGAGACAAGACACATCTTTGGCAGAGACCAATGGCAACATTAATGAAAGATGAATGAATACCAAGTATGCGATCATAACTATTGATACACAAATGCAAGGTCTGGATGGAATGCAGCAAAGGTTCTGCATCCCCGTATTCTTCAAACACCTGTCACGAGATACTACAGATGCATGTTCATAACATTTTTCCAAGTCCACAAAGCAGATCTACACAGAAATGGAAAACATCCAGAACTCCTCAAATATCTGTTTTAGAATGAAGAACTGGTTCACTCTTCCACGGCCAGAATGGAACTTTATTGGTCTTCCTTAATCTGACATTCAGCTAATGGATGGAGACTCCATAACTGTGCTTGGGCATGAGCTTCCCCAAGGACAATAATTGACACCCTTATGTTTCAAAACTGTTTAATCAAAGATTTAGATACTATTAGATAAATCGATTCATCCTATTCTAGGCAGCACAGACCAGGTATCTACCCTGACACAAGTAATTTTAAAAGTTGACAAAAAATACTCCAAATATCACAATGGCACAACTACAGATCAAAAGTATTCAGTCCTCTTCACCAAAGCCAGTGGTAGAGCAAGTGCCATCACACAGTGTAATACAAGAAAACAGGCTGAATGCTAGTAAATTGTGGCTATCTGTAGCTGTTTCATAATAGACATTAGTTTCTTTTTATTGGTTGCTGCTGTGCATAATATATTAGTTTTCGGGTATAATGCCAGCAAATGCAGGAGGATTTGTTGTGTTCTGTCTATTGTATTGTATTGACCCCCTTTTCTTCACACCCACTGCATGCCCAACATACCTGGAAAGGGGTCTCTCTTTGAACTGCCTTTCCCAAGGTTTCTTCCATTTTTTCCCTACAAGGGTTTTTTGGGAGTTTTTCCTTATCTTCTTAGAGAGTCAAGGCTGGGGGGCTGTCAAGAGGCAGGGCCTGTTAAAGCCCATTGCGGCACTTCTTGTGTGATTTTGGGCTATACAAAAATAAATTGTATTGTATTGTAAATGGGGAATGCCTTTTGGGCATGTAAAATTTCAAGACTCTTCTTAATTTGTGAAGCTGCGAAAAGCTGCAGAGGAGATATGCATCAATACAGCAGCTATTATGTGTTTCTTTCAGTGTTCTATTTCTGTGAGAATATCTAAAATAAAATTTTAAAGATAGGGTACATACACTGATTTTCTATAAACTTGACATTTCTGTTCACATGATCTTATAGTGGAGGTGCGCATTTTAGTAAGAAGTTTCTTTCGAAGATGACAATCAGATATAAATCAGATATATGCACAAGATACCTTTGTTTGATGTCTGGTACATAATAAATGTAGACAATGCCCACATGTTTTTCTGCAGCATACTTTATGCTCACTATTGATAACAACATTTAGCAATGCCATTAATTTCCTTTGTATTTGCAGCACCATCTTCTTAAAGTTTGTTCCTGCTGTAACAGTTGAGGCTTTTATTGACCTCTCGAACCCTCAGGTAGTACGCCAAACACCAGGTAAAAGTCCAAGACTTTTTATTTTTATAATAATAATGTGCACAAAGCACCCTCCACTCCACACTATACATACACTAATCAATAATCTATAATAATAAAAGGCAAAGCCCTCTCTGACTGACTGACTCACTCACTCACTCACTGACTGACTGACTCACTCATCACTAATTCTCCAACTTCCCGTGTAGGTGGAAGGCTGAAATTTGGCAGGCTCATTCCTTACAGCTTACTTACAAAAGTTAGGCAGGTTTCATTTCGAAATTCAAAGCGTAATGGTCATAACTGGAACATATTTTTTGTCCATACACTGTAATGGAGGAGGCGGAGTCACGTATCGCGTCATCACGCCTCCTACGTAATCACGTGAACTAAAAACAAGGAAGAGATTTACAGCACGAGTCGCTCGCGGGAACGAAGGTAAATGACGTTAATTTTTGACTGTCTTTTAATACTGTGTAAGCATACATATTAACACATGTGCAATTAAACGTGTGCATTTACGGGGTGATTTCTCAGGCTTAAAAGCTCACCTTTTATCAAACACGGGAACAAAGGTAACTGACGTTGTTCACTGTCTTTTAATACTGTGTAACCATACATATTAACACATGTCCAATTAAACGTGTGCATTTACGGGGTGATTTCTCAGGCTTAAAAGCTCGCCTTTTACTAAAAAGGTAAATGCAAAACTATTTTCAATCAGTTTATTGAAACGCTCCCGTTAAGGATTGCAATAACATATTCGCGAGATAAAAGAACGAAGTAGGGGGAAATGGAGGAAGAGCCGCAAACAGCGAAGAGCAAAAAATTAATTAAACAATTGAGAACGGACCGAGTTAAGCATACAAGCATGTTCATAAGGGAAACAAAGCACGGTGTAAAACGTAAGTTTAAATTAAGTTTATAGAAACGCTCCCGCTGCGGATTGCAATAACATATTCGCGAGATAAAAGTTTAATGAGAAGACACGAGGTATAAACGAACCACACGCCATGGCGCAACGTTAGGGGCAACAGTTTCAACCATTCTATGATCTGCTTCTCGCAACTGAAAGACGGCACATGGCGGATGTTAGCCGACTTGCTGACCGCAACGTTAGGGGCTTCAACTATGGTGCTGACGCCACATCTCAGTGCCAACACTTTGCAGACTCTACTTAAAAGACACGCCCTCCTCACTGGACAGTTAAAAACACCAATCAAACTAACGATGACATCAAGTATTACCCAATCAAAAGTAGGAAAGGAGGCATCTTCATAAAATGCGTGTGGGATGATTTGCATGAGACGCTGCTTTAAAAAAAAAAATGATAAAAAAAATACGGGATAAATCCCGTCCAGTATTGATTCAAAACGGGACGCGCAATTTCATTCTCAAACGCGTCACGATTCCGTATTTTAAAGGACGGGTGGCAACCGTACAGTGCCAGGTAACCACCCATACAATCAGATTGTGATTCAGACTAGGAATGCAATGAATGTAATTACCCCGATCTACATACAAGGCGAAAGTCTTGCAACATTCAAAGATGATGGTTTGGGATAAGTACACCATACAAAATAAAAGAGCTTATGAAGCCTTGAACCGAAAAAAGCAACATCTCAGAGATCGTAAAAAAAAAAATAGGAGGTAATGTCGTTTTACTCGCTGTAGATTTTAGTCAAACATTACCAGTTATTCCACGATGGAGACCAGCAGATGAACTCAACGCGTGTTTAAAATCCATGCTTCTCCCATGCTCGGTTATATGTCGCGTGTTCTCCGGTAGGTGCACCAAAAAATGTATACATTTAAGCATGTAATGGGCAAACAAAAAATGAGGTATACCCGAAGGCACTGCAGTAGTACTCAATGTAACTTTACTTCTTAAATGTTAATGTTTTACTGTTTAATAATTTATACGCTTCTTATATGTTGTTCAAATTCTTTTATCAAAATACCACTGACAGCGCAATGCACGATAACATGGAGTGAATACACCATACGCATCCGCCCACGGCTGCCCTGCTGTGCGCAGATAGGAGTTGATTCTACAATAAAATAAAATAAAGATAAAAAGAGTAAAACAATCATCACCCATAAAGCGTGTGTGTGTGTATATATGTGTATATATATATGTTGATATGTGGATGTGTATATGTATATATATATATATATATATATATATATATATATATATATATATGTAGATATGTATATATATGTGTATATGTATATGTATATATATGTTTATATGTGTGTGTGTGTATTTTATATATATAAAACACAGCAACACTCATAACAATGACAACACAATTACATTGACAATCATGTTACGTTATTTTTAAAATGTTTCCTTTTTTTTTCATAACCTCTTTAACACACTACTTCTCCACTGCGAAGCGCGGGTATTTTGCTAGTCAATAATAAAGCACAATAAACACTCCTCCTCTCCCAGACACTTCGCCACCCTTCCTCCCAGCTCAGCTCAATGTCTGGGCTTTCCCAGAGTCCTTTTGTACCCCCTGACCCGGAGGTGTTCCTGTCCCACAATCCACAAGTCCTTATTACTTCCGGGTCAGGGTAAAAGTCCGTTTCTTCAATCCGGAAGCACGTCGTTTCTTCTTGTCCTGTGTTCATGACGCACTTCCGGGTTATAGGGCACGTAAGAGTCCGACAGCCTCCCTACAGCGACTCCCGGTGGTCCCCAAGGTATCCAGCAGGGCTGTGTATACAAACTACAGGGTCCATAAGGCCCTGCTGGAATTTGGGGAACCTCCATGCTGTTGGGAGGGCTCCACCTGGCGGCCTGGAGGTGTGGGCTGGAATATTTAGCCGGCCATCCATCACACTACGCATGTGCTTAAAAGTTTTAAGAATGTGGTGTCAGTGTGGAGATGTGCAGTAGAATGAGGGGTGAGTAAAGAGAGAGCTCAGCTGATGTCACCAGGAACTGAAGCTTTCCGCTTACACCTGTCCCTGAGTCTAGAGATAAGGGATTTACTCCTTTAGCTCACACTGACAAGATGGCTAATTTGAATCCAGAGGTTGTTAGTTTGCAGTTGGGCACTGGCACTGCACAACAGTACAAATGTGTGAACTAAGAAGGGTCATGGTGTGTGTGTGTGTTTGAGTCCATGACAGAACACTTGGAGAAGTCAGCAGGATTTGTAATGTGGTGGGGGTACGGAGCCACGCTTTAGAGTGAGAGCTGAGTAGAGTGAGAATTCAGCTGACATCACCAAGAAGTGTTCCATTTATAGCCTGTCCTTGCCCCTAGACATGTGGGAGTTACTTTTATAGCTCACACTAATAAGGAGGTTAAATCCAAAGACTGTTAAAGTTCAGAAGTTGTGGGTTCATGGCTGGCCACTGGGAGTTACCACAGTGCAGATCTGTGAACTGAGAAGGCTCGCACTGAGTGTGTATGAGCCCACGACAGAACAGCTAATATGAGAATGTGTGAGTGTCAATGTGACCTACGATTGGCTGGCACCCTGGTTAATTCCAGTCTGCTGCCTCCTATGCTGCTGAAATAAATAACCAAGTTGTGTTGTGCCGTGCATTATAATTTAAGTCCCCACCTCACTTTTTGGGAATTCCCTATGTGGCTATGACTCACTACAAGGAAACAGTAAGTTCTAGCTGAATAATAATTCCAGTCCACAAAAATGAGAAGCAGATTCCATTGCTGTAGCACAGTGGATGCATGCCATATGATACAAGGATAAACCCATTCAGACCTTTTCCTGGAAAAAGTTAGTCAATATTAAATTGTGACGTGCGATTATGTGTTACTTTGAAAAAATGGAGTGGTCTGCGTCTGGTCACAATGGAGCAAATTGAAGAAAAAAATAAGTATGTCATGATGAAATCTCAACGGTTCACAGAAAAATGAAGGAAGTTAATGGGGTGTGAAATGATTCAGCTGTGTGGTCATCAGTTTTCAGATATATCATGGGTAGTGCAATATTTTCAAGAAATCTCCAAGCAAGACACTAGCATGACTGAAATAAAAACAGGTTTCACAAAAAAATAAAATGTAGATATTTTATATTTCAGTATTCAGTAATATTGATTGATGTAAGGTTCATAATGATTCTAAGTGTCATGACAATTATGGAGAGAACTTAAACGAATCAATTGTTGAAAAATGCAGATGGATAATATTAATTTTAAATTCTTTGTGGTGTAATGTTTATTGGCAAAGCAATATACAAAAAATATATGATATACCATTAAACAATATCAGGTTAAAGATACAAGAATGAAAAATGGTAATGAAGATGAACCGATACATGCATAGTTACATGACTTTTGCAGTAGGGGTATTTGACTAAGTCGTGGTGATGCTAATGGGATTTTATACCATTTTGATAAAACTGTGGAAGAAGACAGTGCTAATGCTGAATGACTTGAATTGTTTGATAAAGTGAAAGGGTAGAAATGATAGCATGAGGTTAAGAATTTCTTTATATTGACAAGAGTAAAAATATTTAGTTTACTTCATCTGGAAAGACCTTGAAAAAAGCATGAAACGTTTTGGAAGAGCCTTTATTTGTTAAAACAGCTTAAGTCTGCGATTCCAGTATCTGTGCTTCCAGTATTAAATACAACAAAAACAAATATGAGGAGGATTTCATAGCTTTGTACGTGGTGGATTTAAAACAGGCTGTGATGTTTTCAATACTGCACTGCATGATTGACTCTTTATGTTTTCAATGCAGCAGTAAAGGACATCAGCCATCCAAATGCTGGTGTAAAGACCTTATTTGCCAGCAATGTAAAAATAAGGGTCACTTACAGGGTAGGTTCAGTATTTTTCAAGTCAAAGTTGTTTTTTCACAATCATGGTATATATTAATTTGCCACATAAACTTGTGTGCTAAAGTGAAGCCATTTTTTATAAAATTAAAAAAAAAATGCTTATCCTGCCCTTATGTTTTACAGTAAAATGAAGGTGATGTAGCCTTTACCTTCGCCTTCACTACTTTTGTCTGCATGCTACTGTGTTAACTAGATTTTTAGGACTTGCTATGCTGACGCAACAAAGCATGAGGTTTAGGATGGTTGAAGTCAGTTTTGGACATGCCACTTTAGCCCTTAGCCTTATTCTCAAATATCCTAGTATGACAAATAAAGAACCATAGATAGGTTTACTTTTTTTCATTTTAGATTTTACCTTTTGTTTTGTGCTTTTATCACTTGATTTTCTCATGATTATTTTTGGTTTCTCCTAACATTTGACCGATACCTTTCAAAAATTGTGGATTTTTTGACTTCCTATTCACAGTTTTAACACTAGAACTCCACACATTTTTTTCAGGACTATAACCAGCAATTGGTGTCTGAATTTTTTTTTCTCACTAATGGCCCATTAACTTGGCCTCCTGAGAAGTCATGAATACTACCCTACCCTATAAAACTCACAGATAGCCTAATAAACCTTGAATATACATAAAAATAAAGAATTTCCTGGCACATAGTATATATTGTTTGAATATATTTTCAGTTTTAGCGTTTGCATGCATTTTCAATTTAAAAAACAGAAAAACTTCCTGGCATATGCTGCTGAAAACAACTTCAGAATTTATTAGTGAATGCTAAGCCAAATATGTCAATCATCTGGGCACATAAAATAATAAATTATTAAAACTGAGTAATAGTCAATATAAATAGATTATCAAACTACAGCCATACTTTAATATATTACAGAATATGTGGGTAAAGGGGCATGACAAACTATGAAACTGCCCGCTGTCTATTGATGCTCCAGTTATTTCAGTTAGCTCAAAAATATATATAAAATCACCTGAAGTTGCATTGCAATGTTTTCACACACTTGGAATACAAAGTACATCGCCAGTATCAATTTGCCACATTGAAAGGAGATCATGCGAGATGGCACATTGTGTTCGGAGTGATCTGCAAGCGGAACAGCTTGCATTCAGTGCATCTACACACACTCACATGTATGCTGCTACCCACATGTGAACTGCTGTTTCACTCTTCTTCAGACAACTATACAATAATCACAGAAAAAATATTACTTATAATCATACATAGTATACTACATATTAAAATTATTGGTGCTCCAGTTATTTCAGTCAGCTAAAAAAAAGTATATAAACTTACCTGAAATTTCATTGCAATATTTTCACACACTTTGAATACAAAGTACACCACCAGCATCAAACTGACACATGGGAAGGAGAACGCGTGAGATGGCTCATTGTGAATGGAACAAGCTATGTGCAAAGAGAATAGTTCTGGAAAGAGGCTTGTTTTCAGTGTTTCCACAGACCCGACTTCTTCTTCTTCTTTTGGCTGCTCCCTTTAGGGGTTGCCACAATAGATCATCTTCTTCTATATCTTTCTGTGTTTTCACAGACTCAACAATGTATACAAATGAGAGGATCAGCAGTGGGTTTTCTTTATGGATATACAGTAGAGGGACTGATGGAAGGAAGTACTTGGCCAGAAATTAGGAGCCCTTTCAAATTTGAGTACATTCGTATTCAAATGCTGGCACATGTACTGAATCACATACATACACTTGCACATACTGAATCACACACACATGGTTTTATGGCAGATATGAAGACAAGCAAAAAAAAGCTGATATTTTATTTTGCATTTGCATTTATTTGGTCACAGCACATCTACTGTTAAAACATCTAGCCTATGTGGGTAGCCTTATTCCAACTAGCACAAAACATGGCGACACACAGTAGCTCAGGACTACACATGTAGAACATTGCTGCATGTTTAACAGAAGCAGTGAAATATTTTATAGTTACACAACCTAATACCTAATAGAACAATACAGATGTAGGACTAAATATCAGAAGGTAAAACTATAAAGAGAACAACACTGTCAAAGATTGCTTAGATCTTGACAATCATGCACTGACTTTAGGTTTTGCTGCCCACAGGACCAAAGTGTTAGTCATTACTTCTTTCTGCACATACTAATGAGATAAAATACAGAAGTTCAGCATTACTTGCAAATGCAGATCAGCTCTCTTACTTCTAGTGCTCACTGAAACATCTGTGCTGTTCTTGACCTTCTCATATTCCTTTGAAGTAGGAGAAAATTGACACTTACTTCAGGATGTCTGCTCTGATTAGTGCAAGTAATCATGCCAATAAGTCTGAGTCAGTTTGTCTTGCATTAATTGCATCCTGGATATTGAAAGACAGTACAGATTAAAAAAAAACAAAAAACAAATGAAGAGCTACTTCTGGTGGCTTGGGGTAGAGCAAAAAAAAAAAAATGAAGTATTAGAAAGCCTCCAAGATTGGCACCATTACATCCGTGGTACTAGCCAAAGCATAAGTGGCAAAGTGTGAATGTGGAAGTCATGTGACTAGTAGAGGAAGAGACGGTGAAACCACGGTCCTTCTAATTGACGAGAAGTGGGAATCATGACCTCAACAGTGCAATATAGGAAACAAAAATGCAGACGTAAATGTGTGACTGTTATGGTCTAGCAGCATAACTATTAATAGACAATGGAGCCCACCTTATATCTAAAGAGGTAAAGAGCTAATGAGAAGCAAAGAAAATAAACATTTCTTTTGCTTCCGTTACCAAGCTGTAAAGGGTTTATCCCAAGCCTCGAGTCTTCTTCTTCCTCCTAATCTTTTCTCACTTCTATGTGGAGGTCGATGTGGTTGAGAAACCTTCTCCAAACAGGTCGGTCGTGTACCTCCTGGCCAGTCAAGCCCATTTCCTTCAGATCTTCCTTTATTTTATCCTCCACCTCCACTTTGGCCTCATTCGCTTTCTCTTACCCTGTACTTACATTCCAATCACTCTTTTGCCCACATATTCATTGTCTCTCCTCATCACATGTCCATACCACTTCAACCTATCTTTCTTGTACTTTGTTAAATATCTTGTGTACTTTTAGTGTACCTCTGATTGTTTCATTTCTTATTGTGTCCTTTTTTGCAACTCCACACAATCTCCTCAACATTCTTATTTCTGCCAATCTAACTTCTTCTGCTGCACTCCTTTTACTGCCCATGTCACAGCTCCATACATCATTGTTGGTCTTACGACTGTTTTAAAAACCTTACCTTTAGCCTTTGTCTTAATTCTTCAATCACACAATATTCCTGATACCTTCTTCCAATTGTTCCATCCACACCGCACTCTATGGGTTATCTCTTCATCTAGTTTTCCATCTTGGGCTACCACTGAGCCTAACTATTTAAATGTATCCACTCTTTTCAACAGCTCTTCTTGCAGGCTAACCATCTTTAAACCTCATATATTTTGTCTTCTTCCTGTTTATCTTCAACCTTCTGTCTTCCAAAACCCTTCTCCTGTCTTCCAACTTCCTCTCCAGTTCCACTTTTCTAGTACTTCACAACACGATGCCATCACCAAAAAGCATCGTCTTTTATCCCACAAGTCAACACATCCATAACCAGATCAAAGATGTAAGGACTTAAAGACGATCCCTGGTGCAGACCTACTCTAACTGGAATTTTGCCTGTTACCCCAATGCCGTTTTTAACCCAAGTCCTCAGTCCCTCATACATATCCTGGACAATCATCATATACATCTCTGGTACTCACCTCTTGACATGGCACTCAAGGACCAACAACAGGACTGAGATTTGTCTTTGAAGAAAGGTCTTGAGACACATTTAAGGAAAGACAGGAGCACTACTCAGAGGGGGCTGGATGGTCTCATGGTCTGGAACCCCTGAAGATTTTATTTTTTTTCTCCAGCCATCTGGAGTTTTTTTGTTTTTTCTGTCATCCCTGGCCATTGGACCTTACTCTTATTCTATGTTAATTAATGTTGTCTTATTTTAATTCATCATGTAAAGCACTTTGAGCTACATTAATTGTATGAAAATGTGCTATATAAATAAATGTTGTTGTTGTTATTGTACTCGTGCTACCATAGTAGTATCCCCATCTACTTAGGGGCCATGTTAGGTCATTCCTTAAATTGTTACAACTTTTCCGCACCAGCCTATGTGTCTGGAGGAGACAACACCAGCAAGTAATGAGCCATGCGGGGAAATCAAAACAATGAATTTTCACCACGGAAGGCAAAGCACTCCATTTTTGAATCTAGTAAAGTGAGCTGAGAGATAAAAGCTGTGTCAAAACTTGGTAAATTCTGACAGTAAAGTTATCTCAGAACTCTGCCACTCTGCCAAGGGTCATATTAAATTCAAATAGGTAACCAGGAAGAAGATGATCCTTGAGAGTCTCAGTAAGAACAAAGTCAAAACCAAAATAACAAACGTACTGCTAGGGTCAGCTTGAGAGAAAAACTAATGAAAGCTTGGAAAGTTGTTTTACCCACCAAGGAATTAAGGAAAATGAGTATTTATATGTCACATCTCGATGGCCCTGACCAACATGGTCATGTGAATAAGGAAAACAAGATGTACGCTAAAATAACTTTCTCTATACTTCTTTCATTTTATAATAAATAACAGGACCTGATGCCTATTAATTCAAAGCAAAAAAATAAACCCAGAACACTTGCAGAGCAATGTTTCTTATGACAGATCTAAACTGTGAAGAGAGAAAGATGATCATCAAATTACAATACATAAACCAAAAATAAAAGTCATAATAAATCAAAACATATCTGACTGCCCTAGAATTGTTTCATTAGTTAACTAGCTAAAAGCAAAGGTTTTATTTTGAAATTTTATCCATATACTTGAACACTGATGTATCTGTAAAGCCATCTTAAATAGTTGCAATAATGATGATGCCATGCAACTTAACACCACAATCCTATTTCCAGAAATGAAATCACGTTAGAATAATGGGAACACAAAATGGTAGCGTAATGCCATAATAGAAATAACAGTAACATTAATTAACATAAAGGAAAATGACTTAATAGTGCAAAAAGCAACAGAAATTGATTCAGGAGGAAGAAAAACTATGAGTCAAAACAATGAGAAGCTTGTATTTTCAATTTTCGAATAGCACATGAAAGCCACATTAACCTGTTCATCTTTTCTTTGTAGCTTCAGTATTATAAAGCCATTGAATTTCATGGCCATTATGTCAAAAATAAACAAAACAAAGGAATATATTATGCAAAATATAATTATTCAATTAATGTTATTAAATTTCTGAATTTTTATTTTGTTGTACATTTCAGTTATTTCCAATTGTTTTTGCCTTTTTAAAATTTCAGCATATCTTACTTGACTAAAAAAATCAACAGTCTTTGGGTATAACTAGCACACACTATGTCCTGATATGATTTAATGTCATTTGACATTGTGCCAGTTAGGATAAACCTAAAATGAAAAGATAAGAGTGTGACCAAAGTGGGTGGCCTGAAGCTGGCCCTGAACCCAAATAAATGCCAAAGAGTTAGATTTAGCATAAAGAGAAAGACTAATCCTATAAAAATCCTTTCCACTGGTCAAAAGAAAATATTTAATTAATATACAAAGGTTAAATACTATTTGTTCAGAAAATAAAATGAAAAAAAAAAAACAACTAAATTTAACAAGCAAAGATAACAAAAAAATCTTGATAGTAAGATCTCACAAGGAGAACCACAGAAACTCTAAATTAGCAAGCCAAAAAACAAAATCCCAGCAACGTCAGAACTAAGGCTCAATGAAAGGTCAACCCAATACTTAATTAATTTTAGTAATCCTCACTCTTATGAGAGACGAATCACAAAACCAATGAAGCAATAACAATAATCATCAAGCAAGCAGAAGTCTAAACCAAACAATATAAAATAATGATGTATTTTTTAAGCCCAGAAGAACAAACACAGAGAGATTGGGGAGACAAGCAATGCTACAATAAAGAGCCGAGGAATCAAGGGGGTCTTTTTTGTTTCCCCTTAAGTGACTGCAGCTCTATTAGCGGCAACCCCTGAGGGCCATATACTGGCAGAAGTATTCAAACGCCTTAACATTCTGCACACTTTATTGTGCAAAGTAAATACTTGATATTATTAGGTTTTCAAATGTATTAAAAATGAAAACCTGAAGTCTCTCATTAGTTTAAGAATTCAACCTTTAATTCAGTACTTTATCAATTCCTCCTGGCAGATTCTCTCAAACTTTGTTAGATTGGATGGAAAACTGCCCACCTCCAGGTTTGCAAAGATAGATGAGACTTATCCAAGAAGATTCAAAGCTGTAATTCCTGCCAATTCCTGCCAAAAGGGCTTCTACTAAGTACAACATTAAAGTTCTCAATGCTTCAGTTTTTGATTTTTTGATTTTTAATAAATTTAAAAACTTTTCTGAAAACAAAAAAGGGTATTGGGGGTTGCTATTTGTTTTTTGTTTTTATTAATGAAATTTTAATTTACTCTTGGAGACAAATAAACTATAAAAGTATAACATTTGACTAGAGCGGTGTGAAGGCGCTGGAACTTCTGGAACCCACCACCGCCGATAACGTTTCAGAGGGATGAGCCAAGCAAAAGAGGACACCACATAAAGCAAGGGGAAGGTGAAACAGCGCTCAGTGCTTTTATTAAAAGAAAACAGGCAAACAAAAAGTGTCCCAAAAATTGTGCAGTGCAAAGCTCCATAAATAAATAATCCATAAAACAAAGTACTGTGGAGGTTAAAAACTGAATAAATAAAGCCATTAAAACAAGGTTAAAACACAGCAGGAAACTGTCTTTAAAAACTTGAGCCCTCCTTTAAAATGGCCATCTCCTCAGCTTATCCTGACTGCACCTTGCAGCCAAGCAGACAGCTATCCAACATGTGCCACCGTCCTTCAATGGGTCTGGGTCTCTTCCACTCTATGGGTGCCTGCCTCATTCCAGACTCAAGGCTTGGGTCCCCAAAGGCCATGGCACTCACAATGGGGCTCCCAGTCCAAGCCTTGTCGACTCCCACTGCCTTCCTGGACTTCTGCAGCGAGCCACCTTCACCACCTGACTACTCCACCTCCCTGAAATGCTCAGTTGGAGCAATTCTCCACAACAGCCCCTGAGCGGTGGCAAGCCACTCCGTTAAGAGACTCTCCACACAGCTGCCTACCTCTGCTTTCGGCCCCTCCTGCACCAACTCTCTCTTGTCTTCCTGCTTGCTTCTCTTTTTTCTTTCTTTTAACCTCTGCTCTGTTCTCTTCTGTTTTTTCCCCCAATTCCTTGTGCTCCCCTTTTAAATGCTGGGGAGTGGTTGCTGCCCTGGGCCGATAATGAGACAGACCGTCCGCACAAACCGCCCAGCAAGGCAACGCATGTTCGGCTTACCATCCTCCACCAACCCAGAGACGAGCCATGTTCTATGCAGATTGCTCGCACCTGCTCCACTCCTGAACGCGTCCATTTATTTAAAATCGGACACTTTTTTCTGAGCCGTGGACCCGCTACTTCACAAGCAGGTCCAGTTTGTTTTGTGCACAAATGGAACATGACATATGCTGATAGAAGTTTGTTCCTTCCAATGTTCCTCTGGTGAAAGTCACCAGCATTCTATAGTCAGAATGAATCATCATTAAAGAGTTGGTAACAGGGTGAGTCATTTGTGTGTCTGAGTTAATCAACATTAATCGGGATTATGAAACTATCTCCCTTATGTGGGATTAAACACCTGTTTGTGAAACCACAATAAACCATAAAATACGAAGAAGCATTTATGGTATCAGCCCAGCAATGAGTTATGGCAATTATCAAATCCAATCCAAACAAAAAAATAGAACTAATTCCCAATTTATGAGAGCAGAGAAATTGATAGAGAGATAATAAGAGTCAACATTTAAAAAACACTTAGATATTTGCTTTCTTACCTTAAAACATTATACAAGTATACTGTACCTGGGTAACATTAGGTATTTTGGAAAGTATAATATAAAATCTGAAAGTGATAATGCATGCTCCTCATGATTATAAACTGGATTAAGAAGGTTTTTTTTTAATGTAGAAATGGATTAAGTAATTTTACTAAAACACCAGTGTTATGCCTTCTGCAGGGGTCAATTTCATGAGGTGTCAAGAAAAGCAATCAAATGCAAAGAGTTCTGAATGAAAACTAGAGGACGTTTCCTGCATGACAGTGCCTCCCTTTAATCAATAAGAAGAAGCGTACATTCTGAGGGATAAAGTAATGACTTTGAACATTATATGAGTGCACACAAAATCCTTAAAAGGCTCTACATATTGCGCTCCCCCATGTCAGTAAATGAAGTAAATTAAGACTGAATTTCTATGCAGACTGCTTTTTTAGGTTTTCTACATTTTGTCCAAATCGTTTTCACGACCAATCATTTACCGTTTATTCATGCCAGAAGCAATAAATAACATAAAGCAGTGAAACAGCTAAAGCAGTTTCAGAATAAAATTGCTGCATGATGATTACTATTTACACTATTACATACTGTTTCTGCCTGGCATGCATATCTCCTTGGCATCAGTATCTGATGTATTTTGAAAGATACGTACATGGCTAATATGCTTATTGCAATATGTTAGAGAGTAGAGGAGCTGAATTTTCTCTTTTTCAATTTACTTCAGTAAATAAGAATCAAGCAGCAGGTTAGACTGTGTAATAATGGTCACAGAAGGTTGAAATCAGGCAAGGGCGGCCATCTGTTAAAATGTAAATCGAAAAACACAATAACATTCTGCCAGAATACGGACAATGTGCTCTCTCACAGGCATTAAATAGCAGGAATACATAAGTTTGTCTTTGAAACCTCTTATGTTAATTTATATCAGATTAAAGATCAGTTTTTACTCTGTATATCAAGAACATATAAATATATCTACAAAATTGTCACACTATGGAAAAGAGATCAAGCTTACCTGCCACATACTTTAGGGTATTGCAGTGCTGTGAGTTCACTTACGTAAAGTAGCCTACAGTGCATCCATCCATTACCAGCACTGGGCAGAGGCAAGAACTTATCGTGGCAGCTATGGGGGTGGGCGGGGGGCATGACAGTAACCGGCAGGTTACAAGTCCATTGCAGGAACCACTAATACACACCATCACTGGGACAATTTACAGTTACCAATGAACTTTACAATCTTTTAGGGTGTTAAATGAAGACCAGACTGCCTGGAGGAATACCCAACCACACATTCACAAAAAGAATGGCATATGGCGCAGTGCAATCCATGTCACTATCTTTTTACCCAACATGTAATCTGTTAAAGAAAAAAGTAATAAAACAATATAGCAATAAAGCTTTCCAGCACGTTCCATTTTTATTTGCATATGATCAATTTTTAGATTTTCTTTCATTTTCTTTGGAAAACATTTTTTAAACATACGTTACATGTTACACAAAAACAAAATGATATTATTGGATTCAGTAGATAGATAGATAGATAGATAGATAGATAGATAGATAGATAGATAGATAGATAGATACTTTATGAATCCCAATGGGAAATTCACATAATCTCTCTATATAATCTTCATTTGGATCTTGATCTTTGTTTGTCCGCGAATGAATTAGAAGAAGTAGCACTAGATGGCAGTAGAGAGACAGCTAAAACATAGGCATTGCATTAAGAATCTCCTCCAGGCTTATACTACTGAAGACTGTAGTACTCCAGTAACACCTCAGAACACAGACATTCAAACTAAACAAATTGTTGTGCTTTAAATTAACTAATCTTTATATATAATCTTCATTTGGATCTTGATCTTTGTTTGTCCGCGAATTCCACACATGCGTAGACCACCTTCCAGTTTAGTACGTTGTTCTAAACTGTTCTAAACGGTGGTGGACAGTGTTACGCTGGTTAGCTCCTGAGGCCTGGTTAGAGAATGAGATTGCCGAAGATAAAAGGTACGTACCTACGTAACATATGAATGAAAGAAAGACAGTGGGTAAAATTAATGACAACGTAACAGCACGTTCCGGAAATTATTATTGTTACGTTGTAGCCGGCGAGTGCTGCGCGTCTCACAGTTGTACCCTGGCTTGCTCACATGTCAGTGAAGTGATCCCTATTTATGCTTTAAAGAGCCTGGATACCTATGTGTCCCCCTTTAATAACTATTGCTCCGTGTATATTGCATTACTCTTTGGATTGCCACAAAGCAACCTGCGAGATTGGAGAAAGGTTGAGAAGAGATTGTGAGAGGAAACGACAGCGTCGTGAAAATGAGACGGACTGTGAACAGAGAGAAGCAGAAATGCTCCTACAGCACCACATAATTACTGTTCGGACAGTGATTCCGAGTAGGCCGTTCCTATCGAATCAATGTCCAAGGGTTTTGTTTTATAATTTTGTTTCCCTTATAAAAAATCATAATGCTGTGCGACGAAGGGCCCAGTTCACGACTGGCAGCCGCATTTAAACAGGGAGCCCTTCACAGACAACTTTAACACGTGCAACGTAGTTGGGCGCACATGGCTAGTAGTATTACATTTCTGAATGTTTTTTTCCTTTCTTTTTTCAAACTCTACCACTCAGATTGGGATTTACTTACCTCTAGAATTCTACTTTAAAACCAGTTTTGCAATTTAAGGTTTACTTTTACTGCGGTGGGCTGGCACCCTGCCCGGGGTTTGTTTCCTGCCTTGCGCCCTGTGTTGGCTGGTATTGGCTCCAGCAGACCCTCGTGACCCTGTAGTTAGGATATAGCGGGTTGGATAATGGATGGATGGATGGTTTACTTTAATGGTGTTCTATGTTTTGTACCATTTTTGCTGTAATCTTGGTTATTTATGACTGCCGCCATTTTATACTCCCATTGTTAGGGCAGCTTCAGTGTTGTCAGGGGCCTGTCCTCCAAGGTTTTGATTTATGATGCAACAGGAGAAAAAGCCATCCTTGGGATTACTTCCCTATTCAGATCAACAGATTCAAAGCCCTTTTCCAAACATTTTTGTCTACCAATTTCCTGTTTTTGAGTTGATTTGTTTTACTCTGATTCTTGTCTCTTGTGTTTTGTTTTGTTTTTTATCTTTTTCTGTCACTGACTTTGCCTTGTTCCCTTAGCTGTTTCATTAAAACTCATTTTGCCATTTTGTTGTCATAACACAAGAAGCTGTCATTAACTTCTTTAACACATGTAGGTTACCTCTAGAACTTACTAATAAATTCCTAAGACAAGTACATAGAAGAATAAAGAACACTGGGAATATAAACCCACCAATTTCCAGTGTCGAAAACTAGTATAAATACCAGGAATTTCAGAGTTTGGCTTATTTAAACAAACCAAGAAAATTTTCAAGAAATGCACATGAAGCATCACAGCATCATCATTTACAAGACATTTACATGTATGCAAGCGAGCCAATCATAAGGGACTTGGGCACTGAAGAATCAAAATTCAGCAGGACTTTGTTTTCTTAGGTTAGATTGTAGAAAGTTTCTGGAAGTTTGATATATTTTTGAAATAATTCTTCGTGGGTCTGCTTCACTCTCACTGTTGGCCACAAGCAAAGGAAGTGTTGTGCTCTGCCATCTGTGAAGTGGAGAAAACTGCGCTACTTAGAAACTGGGCTTAGCTCAGCCATTTGGAGTAAATGTATTTCAGTATATATCATTGTATCTTCGCTGCTTCAAATTTGACTGAGTTGTTTTTCAATGTACATGCAACAAACAGTGTTCTTTATTTATAAAGTGTAGCATTGCCATCCATGAACATTATGCAAGACAATTAAATGAATACAATAATTGTAGTAGTGTATTTACTTTAAATAAATAAATAAATAAAATGCAAATAGTGGTCACATATGTATATGCTGTCCTTAGGAGTGTCCAGTCTCTTGCCTTCAAGTGTGAGGTTTATGGGTGAATGTTATCTGTGAAATTGCTTGGTTGCCCTGATATGAGAGAATGACCAAATTACAATAAAATTCTGATATGACTGAGTTAGCAGTTTCAAAGGTCGCATATGTGAAAGAGGCTAGCTTTTCAAAACTTTCTAGTTGCTCCCACTCCAACCCAAAGCTCGTCTGTCTCTGCAGAGCTTCACCATTTATTATATAATTAGCTATGAACAGAACAGCATTCATTGTTTTACATAAATACATTGAATTACTCTACAATGTAATGCTTCTAGATGAAAAATTAATTACCTGTCCCTTTCTGGAAACCAATGGGAGGGAATACGAGATGTCTGGGGACAAAAGGTACAGTCATTCTTAGTAGCGGAAATGGACGCAGCTCATTGTGTGCAGTGTGATTATTCTGTCGTATTGATAAGTAGAGCTAGATGTCATGAGCGTTTGAATCCAAATTAACGTGTCTCCTAATGGTAGATAATGTCATAAAACTGTGATGATTATGTTGTTCTATTCACTAATCATGGCATTGGATAGAGGTGACTTGTTGCATGTTAGTTATCACATGCAAGTAAAAATTTCAGTTCACGGTGTACATGAAAATAATGATTTTATAACCCTAATAAAAGTTCATTGTGAAGTAGACTTGGAGGTTAGTCTGTGAAAAGCTATTGGCAATGTATGTCATGTTTGATTTTTTCGTAATTGTCACATGGTACTGATGAAGGCTACAGTTATCCTTCCAGATTCACAAATTTCACATTTGCGGTTTCAGTTATTCATGGGTTGTTAGGGAATAATTAAATTGGAATAATTTTGGAGCTTGCTGAAAGATCGCAGATTCCACCTACTACTTAGTCAGTATATCCCTTTTTACTAAAGTTTTAGAGTTAGTAAAAAAAGGAGACAAATTGCCATATTTGCAGGTTGAGGTTGACGGCAGTTAATAGAACGTTTTCATTAGCTAGTCAGTCAAAGAGCAGACTTGTCCATTTTTTTCTTATTAACTGATTAAAAATGCATGACCATGTTACAAGGGTTTTGTTGATCCAATTCAGTAAAAAACTTACTCAATAAAAAAGAGACTGCAAAGCAAATGAGGTAGTGGTTAATGATCTCCTGGGCATCATAAATAGTTCCACATAATCATTGAAGGTTGGCACATTAGAGTCAGCTTAAACTCTTGTTTGATCATTTTTTTTTGTCCTTGCCTCAACATCAAACCACTAATTTCCTGAATCCAGTCTGTGTGGCCGTAGATTTTCTAATCCAGTTCAGCCTCACAGAAGGTAAGAGCCTATCCTAACAGCAGTTGGGACAAATAAATCTGGGCATGCAGAACACATCAATGCTAGGTGATCAACCTAATATGTGCATCTTTGGGACATGTGAAGAAAGCTGAAGAAAATCTCCAGAGAAGTTGGTAGAACATACAGTATCCACAGACCCTTGACTCTACAAGGCAGCAGTTCTAACAACTGTATCAACATGCCACCATCTCCTTTGTTTATCAGTTGATCGTTATTTATTTTGTTAAATATATTCACCCTGTTATTCACCCTGCTGACTCACAACTGCACAGCCACGCACAACACCAACCACATCATCAAGTTTGCGGATGATACGACGGTGCTGGGTCTGATAAGCAGGGATGATGAAACAGCATACAGAGATGAGGTGGAACGGCTGTCTGCATGGTATGAAGACAACATTGTATCTCTCAATGTTGACAAGACAAAAGAGATAATCGTGGACTTCAGAAAATCACATCCTGCCCACATCCCACTTAGCATCAACGGTTTAGATGTGGAGA
This sequence comes from Erpetoichthys calabaricus, assembly GCF_900747795.2. Lineage (NCBI taxonomy): Eukaryota > Metazoa > Chordata > Cladistia > Polypteriformes > Polypteridae > Erpetoichthys > Erpetoichthys calabaricus. The sequence goes on from NC_041408.2 coordinate 70,443,335, forward strand.
TTGTTAGGAGTACCAAGTTCCTCGGTGTGCACATAATTGAGGAAGTTACGTGGACACATAACACCACATCACTAATCAAGAAAGCCCGGCAGAGACTACACTTCCTGAGGCGGCTGAATCAAGCAAGTCTTCCCCCTTCCATCCTCACCATGTTCTACAGAGGCACCATTGAGAGTGTTCTGACCAACTGCATCACTGTCTGGTATGGCAACTGCAACATATCCGACCGCAAGCGCCTGTATAGGATAGTGAATATAGCAGAGAACATTATTGGGGTGCCTCTCCCTTCACTAAAGGACATATTTTACAAACACAGTGTCCGCAAGGCCTGCAGCATTGTGCAGGACCCCTTACACCCCTCACATGGACTTTTCACACTTCTGCCATCCTAGAGAAGATACTGCAGCATCAAAGCCAGATCTGCCAGGCTGCAGGAGAGTTTTTACTCCCAAGCTGTTAGACTCCTTAACACCATGCTGCCCCCTGGGATCTTCCACACTGCCTCAACCACCTCTAAAAACACAACTTTTATACATGCGAGCCACTGTCCTGCAAAGATGAGTGTGCAGGTAGAAAAAGTACTGAAAATCTCATACGGACCTTTAAGGATTTTGACACTCTTGATATCCTTCTTCTGTGAAACATTCTGACCTGTCATTGTTTACACATGTCTTAAACAACTATTATCATCCTACTATACAAAAGCAGTCGGGATTGTCCTTCCGTCCCGTGAGTGCAAAGCGTAGCGGTATTCCGCTTATCACAGACTTACTACTTGCGGCTTGCGGTACGAAGCGATGCGATGCGATGTGAGCTGAGTTCTGGTGCTCCCGTCATTCCCTTGCTTTTGTGTGCGATGCGCTGGAAAAATAGACAAAATTACGTCTCTGGAAATAATTAATGTTGATGGAGTACAAATGCCTCACCGCGTAGTAAATATCAGGGGAGATGGTGCTTGCTTATTCTCATCTATAGCTTATTTAGTGCATGAAACTCCGTCTTTAGCGGTACAGATTCGGGCTGACATTATACGACATGTTTTAAGTAATTGGTCAAGGTTTCAGCCATTTACAATGATGCCGTCAGGAATCTCTTATACAAATGAGCTTCAGTATCTCACTGAAATGTCAAAGTCTCAAACTTATGGTACCATTTCTGAGCTAATGGCAGCGGGAGAGTTATTCCCCTATGAGTTTCAAGTATATTATTATGGAGTCCTACACTCCAAGTTTGGACAGGCACTCGAGGGGATAAAACAACTTAGGTTTTCGGGAGATGTTATGAGATGTTCTCATTCCCTATACTTACATGCCTGATGTACACATGGAGCGCACACAAATTGAGGATAAAAGTCGGTCGCCTTTTAAAAGTCGGCAGGTGAGCCTAGTACACTGATAATTTCCGTATTATCTATATCTATTATTTATTTATTATATTACATATCTTACACATCAATATTGCTGCTACTTCTTTGTCTTGTCTTTGCACAATGTCTTGTCTTGTTTGTGTTTTAATTTTAAGTTTTACAATAAATTATGTATCACTTTGATAAGGGATTTCTTTCTCCAAAAGATCGGAGCACTGGTCATACAGCAACAAATTAATTATGATTATTATATCCCTTTCACTCCCAGGTATTTACTGTATATGTCCAATGAATATGGCAATTTGAATAAGCAAGGTAGGAAAAAACAAACCCTGGGCAACTTCACAGAGTCTTGAAGATTACCGGCAAGAGGCAACTCATAAGGCCGTGCTATGTATTCCATTATGTACAGTATATACAGTATAGTTTGTGTTTCTGCTTCCATTGAAACAGAAGGTGAGCTACCACAACTATGCAGATGACACACAGCTGTATTTATTGATAGCGCCTGATGACCGTGATGCTCTTGGCTCTCTGATCCTGTGTCTTACTTGTATTTCCGAATGGATGAGCAGTAACTTTCTCAAACTAAATAAAGAGAAAACAAAAATCTTTGTTGTTGGAAAAAATGGTTATAGTTAAAGGTATTAGAAATAATCTTGATCCCTTAGGGTTAAAAGTCAAGTCGGAGGTAAACAATTTGGGGGTATTGACTCTGACCTAAATTTTAGATCACATATTAATCAGATTGCTAGGATCGCATTTTTTCACTTACGTAGCTAAGTAAGACTTCTCATAACTTTACAAGATGCTGAAAAAATAGGTCATGCTTTTGTTTTCAGTCGACTTGATTACTGTAATGCACAATTTTACGGGACTACCTAAGAAAGACATCAATCAGTTACAGTTAGAGCAGAATGCAGCAGTCAGAATTTTAACTAGAAAAAGAAAATCTGAGCACATCTCACCAGTCTTGGCGTCATTACATTGGCTACCCATGTCATTTAGAATTGACTTTAAGATACTAACGGTTTACAAAGCCTTAAATAATCTCGCCCATCCTATATTTTGGAATGTCTTTCCCCTTACACTCCACGTCTTAACCTCTGATCTTCAAATGAAAGTCTGCTTTTAATTGCAAGAGCTAACCTGAGAAGAACTGGTGAGGCGGCCTTTTTCTGTTATGCACTTAAAATTTAGAATACTTAACCAATAGAAATTTTCCAGGCTAATACTGGAGAACAATTTAAAAAATGGCTAAAAAACATCATTTTAAAATGTTTTTTTCGTAGCTATATTTTAGTTGTATCACAATTACATTATATAGGCATTGAATTATCATTTTCCTCTGGGTTCCGCAATTCCCTACTAATCTGTACTATTCTTCGCTGTCTTTTGCGGTTCTTCTGATCAAGGTGCCATGCTGCCCATTGTGTTTATGGGTTGAATGATGTGTGTCCCAGATGTCCACATGACCATCATCATCAATTTCTTCCACGTGAAGCCTGAACACAGTGAGGACTGATTTAGAACTTCTATGTTATGTAGAATGCCAAGTGGGGGCTCGGTGGTCTTTTGGCCTTGGAACCCCTGCAGATTTTGTTTTTTTTTTCTCCATGGTAACTGGATTTTTTTGTTTGGTTTTTCTGTCCTCCTGGCCATTGGACCTTACCATTTCCTTTGTTACACACTGTATAATATTATTATCTTGTTTATGGTTCATATTAACTTCCTTTTATTTCATTTTGTAAAGCACTTTGAGCCACATTGTTTGTATGAAATAAATAAATAAATACATGTTGTTGTTTCTTGTGATCTGGGGACCTGGGTTCGATTCCCGGGTCCTCCCTGCGTGGAGTTTGCATGTTCTCCCCGTGTCTGCGTGGGTTTCCTCCGGGCGCTCCGGTTTCCTCCCACAGTCCAAAGACATGCAGGTTAGGTGGATTGGCGATTCTAAATTGGCCCTAGTGTGTGCTTGGTGTGTGGGTGTGTTTGTGTGTGTCCTGCGGTGGGTTGGCACCCTGCCCAGGATTGGTTCCCTGCCTTGTGCCCAGTGTTGGCTGGGATTGGCTCCAGCAGACCCCCGTGACCCTGTGTTTGGATTCAGCGGGTTGGAAAATGGATGGATGGATGGATGTTGTTTCTTGTTGTACTGTGAATTTGTTCCATCAGCACTAACCTCTGAAGATGTTTCCAATTATATTCTGTTCTGGCATTCCTGACATAACATAATATGGTTAGTCTCGCATCCAGGACAGAAATCCTAGTCCATGCAATTATAGGAAGAAGTGGCATCTCTTTCAAAGTGTGAGTGGATGACCTGGCAGGAGAAGGAACACCCAAAGGGAAAGAGAAGTAGTGGGCGCCCATGTCCAGTTATTATTCTCTTTTATGTGTCCAGACAGGTGTACGCTTTTCCTCTTGCATATTGTGTGTGCTAATGGTTCAGAATTGTGAGCACAATGAGGAGATATGAATATCATCATTAAAACTGTTGGGTCATTTTGGGTTTCTAATGATAAAATAATTTCAGTTGTGACAATTACAGTTGAAATCTACAGCACAATATCCATCCAACCTTCTATATCCGAACTACAGGGTCACGGGGGGTCTGCTGGAGCCAATCCCAGCCAACACAGGGCGCAAGGCAGGAAACAAACCACAGGCAGGGCGCCAGCCCACCGCAGCAGCACAATATCAAGTGGTATAAATAACTGATGTGTAGCTTGTAGATTTACAATGTCAGGTTTATCATATTGACTAGCCAAAGGGTGAAAAATCTTTTATTACATATATATTGAAAGAAAGGGACCATTAATCACATATTACCAAGGAAAGAATGTAAAGAGAACATAGCTTGAGCTCAGCTGAAAGGCTATTTGCAAATAACTTGATTGTTATGACCGCGATTCGTCAGCTATTTTCCTATAATGTTTATTTGGCTATGAGGCTGCAGTTCTCATAACAAAGTTTGTTTCCTTTCTTGCAACTGATTTACTGCTGCTATGCTGACTACTCTGCTTTCTTAATCCTTATCTCAGTTTATTCTTACAGACTGTCAAGCGTTCAATCAGCAGTTTTCCATTTTCAGCAGTTGCATGGCTCCATCGAGTCTGTGCAGCCTGACACTTCCCGTGTAGACATAGCCCACTGCTGAACCCAAAATGATCACAAGTAGCGAGTGTCACTCATGGCAAGTAATGCTATCAGATTTGTCAATTTTCCAGCACTTTACGTGGTGCCTGACACCCCCTCCTCTCATACACATGAAATGTTAATTTTACATGTTGTTGTATTTATTGCACTTCATGCACACAAAAACAAATATTAGTCTGTCAAATCCTGTTTGTATAAAATGATTTGTTATCATTCCAGGTTGGTTTTTGTTTTGCCACTAATGCTTCCAAGATCGTTTATAGCCCATGAATTAGATGAGAAGATTAAAAATGGACGGATGTTATATTTAGAAAAAGCATTACTATTAATGTATTAAGTGAATATGTGCATTTAATTTAATCTCACTCTTCCATGGTAAGCCTATTATGTGGACAGACCAGAAGGTGAAAGCTGAGGTCAGTTATTATTTAAAAAAAAAAGCAGACATTGATTATTAGAAGTATTGAAGTACCATAGTGTAGCAGTAATTCATTTTAGTTCCAGTTGTTTAATTAATGTACTTTTCAACATATTTTAAAATGTAGTTTCAGTATAAAGAAAATTGACTTAAATTTTTAAAGCCTTGGACTGTATCGGCCTAATTAAAGATTTTCAAAATGAACCTGCAAAATTAAATTCACCATTTGTAACATAAGGGCTCAGCACCAGGACCAGTCAAGGCAGGGACCACCCATGGATGAGGGTACACTCACCCCTTCACCCACGCTGCTTCAGATGGCGCTGCTTAAGACTCAGACTGTCTTCAGTGTGGAATTCATACTGACACTGATACGTCCATTCTCACAGACCTTGCTTTAAAGTACATATTGTCTTTATATACAGTATATCTGTATAAGGTCACTGTGCAGAACCATTATAACATTATTGTTTTAAATTTTCAGTTGTAGGTATGTTAAAATCAACCTGTAAAAATTACTGTGAAGTTTGATTTGTTTATTTTATTCTAGTTTAATGATAAATTTGTAATAGTTCATTCATTTTTAATTAATTAGTTCATTACTCTGTTTTCAGAATTAGGACTGACCCATGCCTTCAAACTATACACTGTGGCTGGCTGAGCTAAAATTGGTTATTGAGGTCCAAAGAAACTATTACAAGAAAGATTCACCACACAACTAAACTGCGTTCTTTAGATGAATCATTGGCTAGGATAACAAATGTGATTCATAGTATGACTATAAATCATTTGCAAAATGTATTTGTAGAACTTCAGAATCACATCACAGTATGTATACTTGATGATGGTGGATGTATTGAAAATTAACAATCTTATCAAGTCAAGTCAAGTTGGGGAGCATGCACTGGTACAGTGTATTGCCACACCCACTACACGATGAAACAACTCGGGATCCCAGTTTGCAACCCCCCAGGCAGACACGCGGTCCAGTCCCACCCTCCGGAAATGATCCACTATCTGTCACAGCCAGGTGTTACATGGGCGACCCCTTGGCCTGGTCCAGCCACTCGGGTCCCCAACAATAAGGATCTTACGAGCTGGATCAGCCTCGGGTAAACACACCACATTGCCGTAGTGCCGTAACTGATGCTCCCTCACAAGGTAATTCGGGACTCCATGAGCAACCGCTCATTCAACACAAAGTCAAACCAACAGTACCCAAGGATTCTCCGAAGAGACACAGTACCAAAGGAGTCCAATCTTTGTCTCAGGTCACTGGATAGAGTCCATGTCTTGCAACCATATAACAAGACAGGAAGCCAGGACTCTAAAGACTTGGACCTTCGTCCTTTTGCATAGATATCGGGAGCACCACACACCCCTTTCCAGCGACCTCATGATCCCCCATGTTCTCCCAATCCATCTACTGACTTCATAGGAAGAGTCACCAGAGACATGAATATTATCAATCTTATCAGTTACCCTTTTTACAGATTCATTTTATCATGTACTAGCTGTCCTCTATGACTCCACCCACATAGTAGTGAAACAAGACAAGACAAACTTTAAAAATCAATAAAAAAAATATAATTCTGGCCAAGCAGAAGGTAGGTACGCTCCAACGTCAAACGTTGGCACTGTATCTGATCGTGTTTACTTCTGAAGGGAGCATGTCCTCCACGTGGAGAGAAGAGCACATGGCCGCGATATTCCTGCCAATAAGTAGCTACCCTCTAAAACACACGTATCTGTGATCTCTCTCTCAAAAATGTCAAACTTTACTCCTTAACAATCTGTAGATTATAATGTCTCCTGAACAAACAGGTATCACTAGGTAAGCGGAGGCAAGGTACACTCCAATACGTGGTGAGAGGTAGACCGACTCGAAAGGAGGCTGGAGAGGGCCGTGCTTCCCCTTTCCCTCGGCCTCCAGCCTCTCACTCAGATTCAAGCGAATAAATCACTACCGCAAGCGAACTATGATACTTATTGCAATGAGAGAAGTTGCAAAGTCAACTGGAATTTTCAAGCAAATTATAGAAAACTAGTCATTTAGCCCGTTACAATAATGGGCGCTAGAACAGTAGTGCATAAACATTAGTAGGAACAGTCTATATTAAATGGCAAGGGACTTTGACCTCATTCTTTTTGTTGGTCGTATTTTTCTTTCTTTCAGCCTTTCTTTTGTTGATGTTTACTTGCTGAGCTGACCGTTCTTCGTGGGCTGCCGCCGTGTATTGTGTGTCTTTAATTTTCTGTGACAGTAATACTGTCTTGTACGGCTCTATTCAATAAGGGCGCGCACAAAAAGGCGAGCTTCAAAAGGGTGACCTCAATTGAGCGTAGCAAATTGAGGCGTTCGTAGATAATTTAGTTCAAATGGCTCTGGAATATGTGAAGAGCAACAAAGGTGCAGATCTTTATTTACGCGCACCTTTATTCGCTGCGCCCAATTGAGGTCACCCTTTTGAGGCTCACCTTTTTGTGCGCACCCTTATTGAAGGATACCGTCTTGTACGTCCACTGGCTTGTACGTCCGTAATATACCTTTAATTTTCTCTGGCAGTAATACAGGCGTGCGCGTCGGTAATATGCCTTTAATTTTCTCTGACAGTATTACTGGCTTGTATGTGGTTGTAATATGCGTCACTGTATTGTGTACCTTTAATTTCCTCTCGCAGTAATACTGGTTTGTATTTCCGTAAAACGCCTCTAACTTTCTCTGACAGTAATATCGCGCATCGCACCGTGCCCCGCGCATGCACACTTCACCAGAAGACACCCACACATGGACACCTGGACGCACATAGGGATTTTATATATATAGACTAGCAAAATACCAGCACTTCACAGTGGAGAAGTAGTGTGTTAAAGAAGTTATGAAAAAGAAAAGGAAACATTTTCAAAATAACGTAACATGATTGTCAATGTAATTGTCGTAGGCTTATTTTAGTATTGAGAGTGAATTTGATGATTGTAAAGAGTTTAATTTATGATTGTAAATGTTGTGTATGAGAAATGCACATTTTTAGGATGTAAGGATCTCTTTGTAAACGACGTTTGCAGTTCTGCCCTCAGGGTGTAAAATGACTGCTGAGCTTACTCTTGAGCATGCAACGTACAGTTGGCCATGTGAGAAACAATCTTGTGTCAAGTCAATGCTGACCTTTTTTAGAGTCTGGCCCTGTGATTTATTTATTGTCATAGCGAAGCAGACCCTTACTGGAAATTGGAGGCATTTGAATTGGAATGGGAGGTCAGAGGCTTATGAGAGGGATGTGAGGAATAAATACAGTCTCCCCTGAGCCAGTTCCAGTGAAGACAGTTGCCTCAATGAGGTTCTTGTGCAGAGACTTGATCTGAAGCCTGGTGCCGTTACAGAGTTTTGGTGGTTGTAAGTTTCATAGTAACATAATTGGTGTGCCGACCTTCAAAAATAGAGTATGAGGAGGCATGCCCGGAAGATTAAGAGCATGAAGAAATGTAATGAAAAGGCAGAAGTCACCAGCAGGAAGACGTGAAGCAAGGCGAACAATAACAGGCTTGAAGCAGTGGAGTAAAGAAGAAGGGAGCAGTGAGCATGATGAACAGCTGAGGAAAGTAAGGAAGCGAGTGACGAGGCACATGAGTGCGGGATGTCATTAATGTATATAGGCAGGGAGCCAACCACGTGGTAGGTGTGAGGACATCGGCCGTGCGGAAAAAGGAAGGGGGACTGGGGGCGGCCCTTGTGTGTCTCTGCCGTGAAATAAATCATTTGGTAACGGAAGTAAGGAATGAAACCACCAAAAGGAGAGGTCAGTTCCGAAAGTTCCTTACTGCATAAGGGTGAGAACCGCCAAAAAGAAGACGTTATTTTCAAATGTTCATTACGGGGCACGGCGCAAAATGAAACATACTTAACGTTTGTAAGTACAGTGTAAAGGATGAGCATGGGAAATTTGGGCTTCCTACGTATATTGGAAGTCAGAGAAATAGTGAGGAGGGGTTTCCCCTATCTATATATACAGTTTAGGGGTACACCTGCCCCCCCCCCCCTTAGCTGTTGCAATAGGACATGAAACATACCTAACGTTTGTAAGTGCACTGCAAGGAATGAGCATGCAAAATTTCAGCTTCCCACCTATATGGAAAGTAGGAGAATTAGTGATGAGTCAGTGAGGGCTTTGCCTTTTATATGTATAGAAAACCCGTGAAGCAGTTCTCTGATGAAAAGTGGACAGACATACAGACAGACAGATGGATGTTTCAATTTTTTATAAATATATATATATATAGAGAGAGAGAGAGAGAGAGACATAAAACTAAAGTTCTGATTATTTAAAACTGCACAAGAACTTTATAATGACCCTGTATAGTCACATATTGTGTTCAGAGTTGCACAAATAAAACTCAGAATAGTCCTTTTAAACACAGTTTATTCTTGAACTTGAAAAACAATATTGGAGTCTCGTAAAGGCACACAGCTAACATGATAAACTTCTTCTTTTGTTAGACTCCACTCGTGAGTTCCTTAAAATTTAGGTAATTCAAATGTGTCTCCATCACTGCTTTAGAGCTCTATTTACAATCTATAAGAGAGAAAAGCCAGCCAGGCAGAGAACTGCTTATACTGGCAGTTAATCCATTATGAAGGTTTTTGCTATCGTGAGATATGAGACTTGTGCAAAGCAGCATCTTATCCCATATCTATTGAACCAGTATCTGTCTGAAAGTGAGCTTTCTCTGTAATTGAATTGGCTCTGAAAAGTCAAGAGCACAGCCTGATTAATCACTGCTATATACACAGTCAGGCCACTTGATCTGTGGGGTTCTCATCTGCAGCTTTGACCCACAGCAGTTTGAAATAAAAGAAAAAAAAAATCCAGAATATTCTCAAAAAAGCACATTTGAAATCCCCGCCTGCAGTCCTGCCTGCTAAATAAGCTCAAGGAAAAACATGCAACAGGCTGATGCGCAACGTACCCAAGCCCAGCCAACTCTTACTCCTGCTGTATTAAAGTCATCTTTATGCTTTTATGTAAGATCTGTGCATCCACTTCTATATATAGAAGTATATACCCATGGATAAGTTGGGTCTTCTCAACACTGTGGGGAAAGAAGGAGATGACAATGTTAGTGAGAGTGCCCCCTCTCACCCCGGGTGGTATTACATACCTTGGGATAGCCCGGAAGGTGATCCTCTGATGCGCATGCATGACAATATATACTATGAATAGGGAACAACTCTGGTGCAGCAGTAGTCCTACCCTGCTGCCTCAAAGCAAGGAGACTGTTTGCATGTCCTCATGATTTTCCTCTGGGTTCTCCAGTTTATTGCTCAGTTCAAAGACATGCAGATTTTGTGAACCAGTCTTGTTAAATTGACCCTAGTATGTGTGTTTGTTAGTGCGTTCATCTTGTGATGGACTTGTATCCTGTCCAGGGATGCTTTTTTTTGTGTAAAAAAGATGGATGATGTGTGTGTGTATACATGTATATATGTATACACATATTGTTGAACCTGTTAACCTTGCGAGTGATGTCCGTTAGTCGAGGGGACGTTACATGAGGGCAGGAGTGCTTGGTTTGTACAGGTTGTCAAAGGGCTCACGCTGTCCGCCACATCCATCCCTGGCTGCTCAATACTGCTGCTGTGCATGGCCTAGCTAATAATACTGTGACTTCTAAAACTGCACCAGTGATAATAGAGGTGACAATACAGGTGTGTTATATTAAAGGGGATGAATACTTATGTGACCAAGTACTTTGTGTTTTATATTTGTAGAGATCTGTATTCACTTGACATTAAGGAGTCTTTTCCTGTTGATCAATGTTTAAAAAAAGTGAAATTAAATCTGCTGTTATTCAGTATTGTATAACAGTAAAATGTGAAAACTTCCAAGGGGGTGAATACTTTTTACAGGCACCGTATATGGCATTTAATCAAAAGTTTTCAATGTCATAAAACAAAAAACTTTTATCAAATGGTGAACAGGGATGGCTGTTGCAATAACCTCTTGAATGTTTAGTTTAAATTAAAAATTTCCTCAAATATAAATGGTACCAGGGCAGCAAAGAAGGCAGCATTGTCCACTCTCCCACATAAGCGCCTCAAGAATCGGAAAGGCACTACAGTATATAAATTAAATGTATTATTATTATTTTGATAACAGGACTGAAAAGCCAGCTAGAGTAAAATGAATCACATTCTAATATGTCAATGTAATTTATTTTTCTTATTCAAAAACCTATTTGAAAATAGGAGTTGAATATCTGAAAAAACTACAAAGAGTGAAATTAACTACTTGTTTCTTAATTAAATAAATGTGAAAAGAAACAGGGATGTTCTACAGCACTCTTCAAAATAAGTCTAAAAAGTAATGCACTTTTCCTATAATACATCATTAGTGTTGCCATGAAACGTCATTGTGCACATACCACAGTCACTCATTCATGGTGCTTTTAATATTATAATTATGAAATTAGCTTACTGTCGAAACTCTGCATGTGTGATGAAATCTACAAATGTGTTCTTATTTTTGGTAGAGATCTAACCCTGCGGCTCCACAAAAATCAATAAAAAAAATTTTTAAATATGTAATAATTTGTATCTCTCAAAATGTCAAACATTACTCTTTAACAATCTCTAGATGATAATGTCTGCTGAACAAACAGGTATCGCTAGCTAAGCAGAGGTAGAGCGTCTCGAACGGAGGCTGGCGCGTGAGTAAGGTGGGCCCCGCCTGGCTCCCTACTCCTGAGGTCCCGCCTCCCCCTCCCCTCAGCCTGTCTCTCGGATTTGCACAAACAAATCTGTGCCGCAACCAAACTATAATACTTAGCACGACGAGAGAAGTCGCAAAATTAACCAGAATGTTCAAGCAAATTATAGAAAAAAACCCAATCTAAATCCATTAAGCAGTTCTCTCGTGAAAAGCGGACAGACAGACATACAGACAGACAGACGTTGGATTTTATATGTATACTGTAGCAGACCTACACACTCAATATCATTGCTCAGTTTCCTTATTCCAGTATTACTGCAGTTGTGGATTGTGCAGCTAGCAAATTGCTTGGAACAAATGCATTTTGAAAAGTGGGAGTACATTATTTATCTTTGTTATCAACATGTTGAAATTATAGGGAAGGCAAAATGTTGTCTGTTATGTTCCTAAAGTCATTTGCTTGATAAATATGGAACTTTAAGGTCATCATTACACAGAACATTTTTAATACGTCCATAAGTTATACGAGGACTGTGCTGAAAATGATTCTGTTTTATTTTTAGAGGTTTGTGAGCTCTTCTAATCAGCTACTTGAGTTTTCTTAAGATGCCCAGGTCAAGACCGCTTCTAAATGTCTAGTTGCTTTAGTTATTCTATTATTAGATGTATTGAAAGGTGGATGTGTGGATAGATGTATTTCATCTGTCACTCCTTTTCATTTCTATTTTTTAATTTAACTGATTCACGTTTAGAAGGCATGAATGCACTGCTTCCATTAAGAATACATTGTGTCAAAATTTTGAAGAGAACATTCCATTTCTACTTGTGGGGCAGCACCCTGAAGGACAAACGTAGGGTGATTCAATGATGTCACCCCATTCACGCTTGGGGTGTGATATCCTTGACGCTCCCCACTCATCCAAGCTTACTGCATCTCATTTCACTATATAGCATGTCAATGACTTTTCAGATAATCATATAACAATGCACACCATTTTAAATTCATATTATATTCCTTCTTGCTTGGTTATTCATAATTTTGGTGAAAGATAAAAGCAGTCATTAAACAAAATAATTTCATCCTGCTCAAAAGGTGTTCTCTTTGTACTCTCCTATGAAGTTTGATTCATTTATTTTGCTTGAAGTCTTTAGGTGTAGATGCCTACAGAAGTTTGCAGAGAACAATCTGCACTGTTTGATTGATCTCCTGTAATGAACCCGTAACCCAGATTCGATTCAAAAGTGCAGGAGCTTTTTGAAACATTTACATGTTTAAATGTCCAAGACACAATTTAAAAGTAAGATCAAAGTATTCATCAAATTTGTACATTTTCACCTTAAAAACATGACCTTCAGATATTAAATTTGCACATTTACCAAGTGATATACAAGAAAGATATCTGTGGTATTTAAAACTGCTTTCATGTTTTGTTTGCCTTTTTGTAATGAGCACAAAATCTCTTTGAAAATTAGCAAAAGGATACAAAACATAAACTACTAAGTACAAATGAAAAAGCATGAAACAATACATTATGGTGGGGGATTATAATCACCAGATGGGTCTGTGAGTGGGTGGATGTGGCAGAAACTTTGCTTTCCATGTTTTTGAAAATGCTTAAGAATAGCCATCTCACAAGGGTTGAAATAGTAAAAAACACCAAAAAGCAGGGACTTAAATTACTTTTACAAGCATTTCTTTTATTGTTATACTGTCATTGCTGCGGAGCTCATTTGAGATGGCTTTAGGATTCTAATACATAAAGCTGAATGTGTGTTTGTCCGGTATGCAGACGTACACTATTGAACCTACAGTATTTCTTCCAAATTTTGCACATCTTCTATATCTGTTGAGTGAAGACAATGGACTATAATTAATTCCAAAATCTGCCCACACCTGTACTTTATTAAGTAAGTAGCATTTTAGGTGTGTTCACATGTAATGCGAGGAGCACCTACTGCAATAGCCATCTCTGTCTGTCTGTCCGCATGAAACAACTCAGCCCCCCATGGACTGATTTTGTTGAAATTTGGCACACTTACTCTTCGTAGAAATTTGTTGAGACATCTGTACCATGTTCCACTCCAGGTAGTGCTAAACACTCATGCTAGTTACCAATATAAATAAACTGTGAGTGACTATTAACTATCATTCCCATTCAATTTATTTTGGTTAGCACTCTTCACTAAGTAGAGGTGCAAAATATAATATATATATAACTAGCGTATTAGTGAAAAAGGACAGTGAGGAGGACCCTGCCTGGCTCCCCACTCCTGAAATCACGCTTCCCCCTCCCCTCAGCCTGCAACCTCTGTTTCGGTTAGCGTGAATATAACGCTCATGCAAGCGACCCATGATTCTTACCGCGATGAGAGAAGTCACAAAATCAACCGGAATGTTCAAGCAAATTATAGAAAAAAAACAGATCTAAATCTTTTATGCAGGGTGGCACGGTGGCGCAGTGGGTAGCGCTGCTGCTTTGCAGTTAGGAGACGCTCCCAGGTCCTCCCTGCGTGGAGTTTGCTTGTTCTCCCTGTGTCTGCATGGGTTTCCTCCGGGTGCTCTGGTTCCCTCCCACAGTCCAAAGACATGCAGGTTAGGTGCATTGGTGATCCTAAATTGCCCCTAGTGTAAGCTTGGTGTGTAGTTGTGTGTGTGCCCTGCGGTGGGCTGGCACCCTGCCCGGGGTTTGTTTCCTGCCTTGCGTCCTGTGTTGGCTGGGATTGGCTCCAGCATACCCCTGTGACCCTGTAGTTAGGATATAGCGGGTTGGATGATGGATGGATGAATCTTTTAAGCAGTTCTCTCGTTTGCTAGCTAGGTGGAGGTAAGGTACACACCCTGAGGCTGGCGCGTGACTGAGGAGGGCCCTGCCCCGCTGATTTGCGCAAATAAGTTGGTACCGCAAGCAAACTATGATTCTTAGCGCGATGAGAGAAGTCGCAAAATCAACCAGAATGCTCAAGCAAATTATAGAAAAAAACACGATCTAAATCCATTAAGTCCACTGACAGACTGAGGAGATCGTTCCTCCCCCACAGTATGTGACTCTTCAATTTCACCCTGGGGTGTAAACTTTAACATTATACAAAGTTATTGTCTGTTTTGCCTGCATTTTTTATCACTCTTTAATTTAATATTGTTTCTGTATCAGTATGCTGCTGCTGGAGTATGTGAATTTCCCCTTGGGTTTAATAAAGTATCTATCTATCTATCTATCTATCTATCTATCTATCTATCTATCTATCTATCTATCTATCTACAGTTAGGTCCATAAATATTTGGACAGAGACAACTTTTTTCTCATTTTAGTTTTGTACATTACCACAATGAATTTTAAATGAAACAACTCCGATGCAGTTGAAGTGCAAACTTTCAGCTTTAATTCAGTGGGGTGAACAAAACGATTGCATAAAAATGTGAGGCAACTAAAGCATTTTTTTTAACACAATCCCTTCATTTCAGGGGCTCAAAAGTAATCGGACAAATTAAATAAATGGAAATAAAATGTTCATTTCTAAAACTTGGTTGAAAACCCTTTGCTGGCAATGACAGCCTGAAGTCTTGAACTCATGGACATCACCAGATGCTGGGTTTCCTCCTTTTTAATGCTCTGCCACACCTTTACTGCAGCGGCTTTCAGTTGCTGTTTGTTTGTGGGCCTTTCTGTCTGAAGTTTAGTTTTCAACAAGTGAAATGCCTGCTCAATTGGGTTAAGATCAGGTGACTGACTTGGCCATTCAAGAATTTTCCACTTCTTTGCTTTAATAAACTGCTGGGTTGCTTTGGCTGTATGTTTTGGGTCATTGTCCATCTGTATCATGAATCAATTTGACTGCATTTAGCTGGATTTGAGCAGACAGTATGTCTCTGAACACCTCAGAATTCATTCGGCTGCTTCTGTCCTGTGTCACATCATCAATAAACACTAGTGTCCCAGTGCCACTGGCAGCCATGTACGCCCAAGCCATCACACTGCCTCCACCGTGTTTACAGATGACGTGGTATGCTTTGGATAATGAGCTGTTCCACGCCTTCTCCATACTTTTTTCTTGCCATCATTCTGGTAGAGGTTGGTCTTAGTTTCATCTGTGCAAAGAATGTTTTTCCAGAACTGTGCTGGCTTTTTTCGATGTTCTTTAGCAAAGTCCAATCTAGCCTTTCTATTCTTGAGGATTATGAGTGCCTTGCACCTTGCAGTGCACCCTCTGTATTTACTTTCATGCAGTCTTCTCCTTATGGTAGACTTGAATATCGATACGCCTACCCCCTGGAGAGTGTTGTTCACTTGGTTGGCTGTTGTGAAGGGGTTTCTCTTCACCATGGAAATGATTCTACGATCATCCACCACTGTTGTCTTCCATGGACGTCCAGGTCTTTTTGCATTGCTGAGTTCACCAGTGCTTGCTTTCTTTCTCAGGATGTACCAAACTATAGATTTTGCCCCTCGTAATATCTATCTATCTATCTATCTATCTATCTATCTATCTATCTATCTATCTATCTATCTATCTATCTATCTATCTATCTATCTCGTGAAAAGTGGACAGACAGACATAGAGACAGACAGACATTGGATTTTATATATATATATATATATATATATATAATAACCAGTAAATGAGCTCAACTTGTAATATTAATTCAAACTTCATCAGACTTATAGTAAAACAGAGCAAATTTCATTACGATACGATTACAACTGAGATATGGCAAAATTACAACAGAGGAGACGAAACCAATAGCTTCACTTAACAGCACTCCTGAAGAAAATAAAAATAAACCTTTGGGATGTCTACAGTTGGTTTTAGCTCTGAGGACCAAAGCAAACTGACCACCTACCCATTCCTGGGCATTCTATGATTTGTTTTCCATTGGGATTGCCTTTTTGGAAGGGACTGCCTTTTATGCTATTTGTGTTTCTACAGCACATTTGTTAAAATAATTATTTGTTGCCCTTTTTGTTTCCAGGTTTGGTTTGACAATAATTCCCTCCATATTTGAAACATTGCTTGGGACAATCACGCATTGGGATTCTTGAGTTAATAATAGTCAGTACTTGACCTTACAAATGCTCTTTGTAAAAAGAGCAAGAGGCAGCTATAGCTGCAAAGTGAAAGTGGGGGGGCGGGGGGGTTTCTAGGGTGCTGAAGGGGGGATCTTTATTAATGCCCACGGATTGGAATGGGGTGTTCAACAAGCTCATAGAGGTGTGATGGTCAGGTGACCGCCAATATTTGACCTTATAGTGTATCAAGTTCAGGGTTATGGGGAGCTGGTTTCTATTCCTGCAGCACTGGGGCCTTGGTGGGACCATCCTTGACAAATTTCTAGGTCATCACAGAGCACCCTTGAGCTCCCATGCATACCCTGTCGCTTTCAATTTTTTTTTTTTTGTTCTTTATTTCACTGTATACAATTTCTTGTACTAGGAATTTTTTAGTTTTTGCATCCCCCTTGGGATCAGGGTGCAGGATTAGCCATTGTACAACACCCTGGAGCAATTGCAGGTTAAGGGCCTTACTCAAGGGCCCAGTAGAGTAGGATCTCTTTTGGCAGTAACAGGGATTCGAAACGGCAACCTTCCGGATACCAGTGCAGATCCTTAGCCTCAGAGCTAAACAGTCTAACATGTAACCTGTAGGATACCTGAGGAAAACCACAGAAATAAAAAACAAAGTGTGCAAACTCAGATCAGGCTGGGCAAAGATAAGGAATTAAATCCAAGACTCTGGGGCTATGAGACAGCAACAAATTTATTTTACAGTGCCAACCCTAATAAAAATAGCTTATTTATTTTAACTACAGTCTCAGCAATAACACTATTACTGAATTAGCTTTGTGAAGTGCAAGAGATGGTCAGGGCATTTCTATAATAAATTTCAAAACTAGAACTGACATATGCATCTGTTTTATTACATGACGTAGACTGCTGAACGACCATCCAGACACGGTGTTATCAATTAATATATGAACTCAAACTCTTTTGCTTCTAATATTGCATGCATTCTTCTCAAAGGTTACGATTCAGAGAAATATTTGGAATGAAGATGTTACAATGTTACAGTTATTGCCATATGACAATGCAATAAGAATAGCCAGACAGTAGATGGCAGTATAGCAATGTTACTACATACTGAGGCACCAGGGTGCTGGACATCCACACTGTTCTCTTCTGAATAGAAGTTGAAGGTGGATATTGGTGAGGCAGTAGTTGTTCTCTTGGCATTGCCATTTTGTGGTTTTGCCTGCCACTACTTAGAAATGCTAAGTTACGCATGTGTCCAGCTGATAGGGGCTGTAAAAAGCCATATGCTGTGAATACTGCCTACAGTAGTGTGTATTTGAGGTAACTGCCAGTGCAAGTGTTCATACAGCTGTTAATACTGCTGTACAATTTCACTTCTTTAAAGTGTCTTTCTCTACAATTTCATAAAAGTGAAAAGTTTCTAATCAGTAACCTAATTAGTAGTAATTTGTGAATTACTATCTATCTAGTCTGTTCAGAAGGTAATGTAGCCTGTTGGTACAGGAATTGGACTTTACAAGGCAAGCTCATCATTTCATCATCTAACTGACTTACTGAGTGACCCTCAGCAAGTTGCTTTCCCTGCCAATTTGTATTCATTCATTCTACTGTGCTGTAGTTTTGCACTTTGGGATGGCATCACAATAGAAAGGAGCTATAAAAATCAAAGTGGTTTGTTTTTTTATGTAATATGCAATTTCAGACATAAAACTAGTTTTTTGTTCTTGTACAGTATATAAAGTTTATCTATTTATCCACTTTTAGGATCTACTTTCTTCATTACCAGGCCAAAGGGAGATAGAGTCTATGCCATCAGTTTCAGCTTCATATTTGATGAGAGCAGAGCAGACCATTTAGCTCAGCATTATCTACACACCCAGTGTTTCCAATATGTCTATCAAGATAAGAACTGAAATTAATTATTTTAAATACACTACTTGAATAGATTTCTGTTTTTCTGTGGATGACATTCCTACTAACATTTGTGCAAAGTCTATCCTGTACCAACTTCCATCTTACTAACACTTCTCATGGCGTATTACTGTATAATCTCATTATCCATTCTAAACAGTTTTCATATAAATCTGCCCTTTGCGTTACATTTTTTGTTTTTGTAGCTGATAAATGCACCGGATGCTCTGGAGCGCATCATCAGTGGTGGACCCTGGGTTTATTGGGTGTTTGGGGTCTTACAACATCAGACTCCCTTGCCGAGGCAACCCAGCTAGGGTTGATCTTGTGCCTAGCTGCTTTAGTCCATAGATCACTCTTTTTGAGTCAAAGCCATCTAGTGGCTCTTTCCATAGTGTCTGTAATGGTTTGGATGGCTCTCCTCTTTGCAAATCCAGTGATGTGTGTATACTTTGCAGAGAGAAGCTTACAAAGCCTCTGTATCCTACTTCAACCGGCTGGCAGCCAGCTCACCAGCTCTGCCTCTAGGACACTGATCCAATAGCTCTTCATACTTAGGAAGCTTCCACTCATATGCTTTTTCCATGCAATCTTCCTGAGGCACTGTCAGTTTGGCATGGCCAGTTGTTTTGAACCCTCTGACAGAATAACTGTCAGTTCACAGTGATGTTGTTGTAATGTGTGATGAAAATTTAACTTGCTTGCCATTAGCTGCCAGTCTTGTGCAGTAGTCAGTATGCTTGCCAATGCTCTGAGCTGTAACAGGCCCGTTCTTCTGTTTTGACAGAGTGAATGTGATTTCTGAGAGGGAGGTGATGTTTGCTGGCAATTATGGCTGAGGAAACAGTATTGGCCATTGTTTTCAGCCCTTGGTCATGTTACTAGTGGTCGTTTCTTTCTTCCAGGGTCTTTGGACAACTGCAAAAGATGTTTTCTAGTGTCCCTTTCCTAGGGCAGAGGTAGCATAATGGTGTATTATTCTTGGCCCAAACATGAAGGTTTCCTGGGCTAGGTTGGACATTCTAGACCAGTGCCCCGCAACCTTTTCTCACCTACGATACAGTTCTTCCTAGAATTCCACGGCACATCAAAAGCCAAAATATATAGCAGTGGCGTATACATACATAAAAACTATACTATATTTACTTTTATGCAATCTTAATAATTATTATAACATAATGACTGATTAATGTGATACCTGCGCTTGTTTCAATGAACACAAAAGTTTTATATTCGGCTCAATATTTGACAGCGCAACCCGAAGTTCTTGGTCAAGATCTTTTAAGCATGACCGCTTATCATTTTAAATTAACACAAGAGTTGTTTGTCTTTTTTGGCGTAACTGGGATGGTTTGAATTTAGATGGCGATTTAGTTTACTGGGTGACATTGCCTCGTTTGATAGCTGATCGCCGCAAATGATGCATTGTGGCTTTGGAGCCGTTTCGTCACCACACCACAAGAATCCATATCGAATGTAGTCTTCGTTGTACTTCCTTTCCACAATCTTCTTTGTTTTTTTTGCAACACTTGTGCAAAGTACAAAGTGGCTCCTTTCTTTTCCTTGGGATGTATCGTATCAGGTGCTGAGACTACATAGGATCAGCTGCCCAGTATTTCCTGAAGGACATGTTAGTGTCAGGGGCCAAGCTAAAGAAAGAGCTGGCAAAAGAGGCAGAGAAAGGGGGCTTCTAGCTTTGGCTAAGCAGAAAAGACAAGAATGATGTCCAACATATTTAAACCAAAGCCCCATTACTAGGTGCTGGAATAAAGTGTCGTTAGAAGCTACATTTTATAAATGTTAGAAGAAGAGTTGTGCTCCTTCCATGAATGAAAGTCTTTAGCAAACACCTACCCTTCTTGAACGTCTAAGACCAGATGAAAGGTAAAAGCTTAATGTCTTATTTATTAAAGAACACTGATGTACAAAATACGAACATTAGAATACATATATGAGTAAGTTAAGTGACAGTATGTTAATTACAGTAGGACAACGTAAGATAAACTTAACACAAATAACCAGCTGATGCAAGTGTTTCAAATGTATTCTATGAACTTGGGATATTATTGTACAGTATATTTATGGGCCATTATGGAAACCTCCTTAATACAAGTCACACTGTGTAGGCCTTTAACCAGCCAGTATATAACAGTACTCTCAGGTTAAATATTCTAGAATATTTTTGAGAGACAATGACACAATTTCATACCTAAAATACTCTCGTGTTCTGTGATTATTTCCCTGATGTGATGCCAGAATTTTACACATCCATCCATTTTTCTCAACCTGTTTATCCGGAGTGGGGACACAGTGAAGCTGGTGGTAACATAATGATGGTATATTTTGAAACTTGCCTCGTTAAGTTGTGCAACTTAAGATGTTTTCGACACACGATCTACAAAAGATCCGCAAATGGTGCAACGAAATCTAATATTAAAAAATAATGGTGTACATGTGTTTTAGAAAAGATCAGGCAAAGAAACCTAATAAAAAAATGAATGGCATTCAAGAGCACTGAACATCAACGTCACCTCCATTTCTAACAGCATGCAGACCTTCTAAACTTATGTCAGTATCATTCTTAGCCACAGGCCCTTGAATGACATCACAGGGTCGCAGTCAAGGAAGCAGCAAACAAGAAAAGAAAACAAACCTAAGAGTGCCAAAAAGAGGATTCATCAGACCAAAGTCCGTTTGGATTTGTCATCCTGCTGGACATACTTAGTAACAGGCTCAAGGTTTTCTCTTTTGTTATATCGTTTTACTTTTGAATGTTTTCAGTTGTAAATCTGAGTGTTTCCTGTTTATTTCCAACCTGATTTAGTTCTTGACATAAGCTTGACAACTAGTAGACTGAAATGAGGTCCCTTTGTCAAACACAACTTATTTCAAAGCTGGAAGATGGGACCAAAAGATATTTACTTGCATTGTTCCACATGACCATCATCATCAAGTTCTTCCATGAGAACCTAGAATACAATGAGGACTGATTGTGAGGTCATTTTTGTTAGGTAGAATGCTTAGAGGGGGCTGCGTGGTCTTGTGGCCTAGGAACCCCTGCAGATTTTATTTTTTTTCTCCAGCTGTCTGGAGTTTGTTTTGTTGTTTCTGTCCTCCCTGGCCATCAGACCTTACTTTTAATCTATGTTAATTAGTGTTCCCTAATTCTATTTTCTAATTTATTTTGTCTTTTTTCTCTTTCTTCATCCTGTAAAGCACTTTGAGCTACATCATTTGTATGAAAATGTGCTATATAAATAAATGTTGTTGTTCAGATTTAGAAACATCAGTTTAGTACATGGAAAACAATACACAAAAGCTGTCACTCTTAACAACACACACGCAGAATGAGATGTGTGTAATGGACCCATTCCCAACAGCACATTAAGCCGTAAAGTTTCAAAATGTCTGAAATCTTACTTTACTATATTCATAATAAACTCTGTATACATACACAAGGCATAAAGCAATATGCACCTCTCTATTGCAAACAAAAACAGGCGATGCAAGAGCAGTATCTAATAAAAGCATGTTATTGTAGCACTTCATCCAAGAAATGACAAAGTATACCCAGGCTAATAAAGTCACATGGAAATCAATCTCCTCGAATGAGTCACAGCCTGAGAAGCCCTAGTGCGTGTAGCTGAACATTTCAAAGCTAAGACATATTGTTTCATTTTAATATGTTATCTTTCTTTGGAGCAATGATCTAATGCAAAATATTCATAAGAAAAGTTCAAAAGATGACAGTAAGCTTCAGAATATCATTTTAAAGAAGGGCAATGCAAAAGGATGAAGGATATATACTAGAAAGCACTGAGTTATGTTGTGTGGTGACTATTAAAAGTATTCAGGCGATTGCTGATCTTTTTGACATCAAACTTTAATTGATCAAATTTGAATTTTTTGACATTTAGATAGATACTTAGTTGAGATGCTAATTGCAGGTATTGGTATGTGTTTCAGGATGGATGGGCTGTAATGTGCATTGCAGTGCCAACAGCTACTTGTCGGGCTGTGATGTAGGAAGTGTGCGTATAAAGTTTTAGAACACCTCAGTTTTTCTTCAAATTTAAACACTTGGAATGCAATGAATGACCTAAAATGGTGAAAAGAGTTTTAAATTTAAAGGTTCCCAAAAACTGAAAAAAGGAAATCTTTATATATAATAAGCTACCGTGGTTGTTCGTTTGTCTGTCCAGGATTTTAAATCACCTGTAGCTCGCAAACCGTTTGACCTATTGACCTGAAATTTGGTACACATATACTACGTGACGTCTGCTATCTGCTTTCGGGCAGAGGCGTAGCTAGGGTTTTCAGCTCCCAGGGACAACTGAAGATTTTGCACCCCCTCCTATTTGCCAAAATGCAATGGGGAAGGGAAAGAAACATCAATTTGTGCCCCCTGGATGCTACGGCCGGGGACAGGTGTCCCTCCTTGCCTCCCCCCCTAGCTACGCCACTGCTTTCGGGGTGATGATTGACCTCCAAGGTTATTCCTCTTTTTATTTTTATTTTATTTTATTGTAGAATCAATTCCAGCAGGGCAGCCGTGCGGTGCATACGTACAAGCACCGTTCTCATCCCTACCACCTTCACCATCACTTCCCCTACCTCTTCATATCTTAAATCATTCTTGAGGCAGAATGAAGACTTAAGTGCCAGCTTAAGTGAAAAATGAAAGAAAACATACTAAGTAATTGTAACACAAACACTGACTTAATCAGTTTTAACACAAAAGATGCAGACGAAAGAAGAGAAGAAGTGGGCCGCTAGGGTGGAGAGAAGAAGAGCTGCTCAGGAAGCTTCAAGCGCATCAACCTCTGAGCAAATTAATGCTCAACGTACAGAGAAAGAGGATGAAAACTATGAATGCTCAAGTCAAGTGTATTCACTGCACGTTATCGTGCAATGCGCCATTACTGGTATTAGAATATTATAAATGGGCCTTCTTCAGGTAACAACTAATAGGTTACAAGCTACAGATGTTCTGCATCAATTAAAGTAAATTAATCCTTGCAAGTTGAAGCAAACAATTTGCACAGGTGTCCCAACTTCTTTTGATTACTTCCAAACCCTCTGTCTGTCTTAAACCAGAGTTGAAGCAGACTGTGTTACTACAACCTCTGAAGTACTACTTAGACAATATTTCACTGGCATAGAACAAATAAACAATTGCAAATAAAATAGGTCAAGGAATCATTACAGTAAGTGTATAACATTTTATTCAAAATTTTCATTCCTTAAAGCAGCCACCTTTTGCTGATAAAACAGCCAAACGGTGGTAACCATTTTGATTCAGAATGCCACTTATTCTGTGCTAGTCACTAACACTGCCTCAAGCAAAAGTACTCCAGTTCATTACAATTCCTCCTCCATGTTTAACAGTTGGTGTCACAAAGTGAGGAACTATCCTTTTATCAACATAACGGTGTACAGACACCCTGCACCATGAACCAAAGATTTCACATTTTGATTAATCGGTCCATAAGACTTTCTTCCAGTCCACAGTAGTCCGCAGCCAGTATTTCAAGGCCTTGTTTTGCACTTTAAGGAGTGGCTTTCTTACTGTCTCTCACCCTGTCATGCCTGCAGCACAGTCTCCACTTCGTAGTAGAAACTGAGACTTGCTTTTTTTGACCTCTGTTAACTTGTGCTTGAAGTTGTTGTGCTGTTAAGTGCCTACGTGACTTTGGGTGGGCCAGATCTCTTCCTATCAGAGTTTCTTCCAGTTTCCAGTTGCCTTTGGATTGTGTAGAACCCCACTCTACTCATTGCCATTTTTAATTTTTTTTTGCAGTTCCACTAAATAAAAGGCCTACACTTCTAAGGGTAATAATCCTCTGTCTCATTTCATTTGTTAACTGTTGTTTTGTTGCCATTATCACTGGAATATTATCCAAGTAGTAGTAAATTCAAATCTCTGACAGTTTACTGTTTTTCACCATTTTAGGTTATTCATTGCATTTCAAATGATTACATATGAAGAAAAACTGAGGCGTTCTAAAAAGTTTGACTTCTAGTGTATATATATATATATTCAATAATTAGTATGTGATTATGTCTTATGCTTTAAAAGGTTATGCACTTATCCTTTCCTCTTTGCAGAATACAGTTTTCAAAAATATCACATTTTCATCAAGAAATCTGAAGTTTTAGTTTACACAATATACATTTGTACACAACATATATTTTACTTCTCGTAAGCTACATTTAATGGACCTTAGCCCAGATCAACCTCTGTCACTTTTGTCCCTTTGATACCCCTGGGGCATTTATGCACATGTCTTACTTTTGAGAAAATGTAAGAAAATGGGAGGAGAAATGGGTAGATGGTAAAAAGTGTAACTGCTGTAGAACAGTTTTACTTGGTAGTTGGTGTTCACCACTGTTTAAACAATCATGTAATATAACCCAGTTATCAACAGTTTAACCAATCACATATACTGTAGTTCAGGTACAGTATCTTATATATAATTCGCCAGTCTACTCACTCACTCACTCACTCACTCACTCACTCACTCACTCACTCACTCACTCACTCACTCACTCACTCACTCACTCACTCACGTCTGTCCAAAGCCGAATGCGCAGTTGCCTTCTGCGCAGCTGCCCGAAAAACCTTACGAGACCGACATTGCGGCAGGCAGCGGATTTACGGCCACAAAAATTCAAAGAGAAAGGCGACTTCGATTAAAGCTCTAGAGGCCTGAAAGGCGATTTCGACTACAGCTCGAGGCCTAATTACGCATTCATTCAATACACCTATATCAGGTTTGTGGTGCTTATACTTACTACTATTGCACTCATGCCCGTTTCATCTTACATTGTCGAAATGGGCTCTTTGTCTAGTATAAAAATATTTAACACTTTAGCCACAATTCAGTAGACCCTAAACAACCTACTATAGTGGGCCCTGACTATATTACATAGCTGCAATAAGTACATATCACTTTATTACCAATCTATTTGATTTTATAAAGTACACTTGCATACTCTTTTACTATCGTCTATTTTAAAACAGAGAAACATTTACTGAGACTGTGAATTAGTTTACTCTTTCAATTTTTACCCTGAAACCTGTTACTTCAACTTGTATATTTTAAAAAAATATCTTTTATTTTACTTATTCGACAGTTACTCTTGACAGCAAAACAGTGAAATACCTGAAGTTGTACTCGCTGAAGTTACACCTTGCTGCAGGACACAGTGTGGGGGTGTGGTCAGATGTAGGCGGGGCTGGATGACTGAGTAGCAGAAGAGTACAATTTTAGAACTGAATTTATTTATTGAATTTAATAATAATGACACTCTTTATATTTACAATCGTGTAGCAGTATTGTTTATTTTTTCATCGCTGTGCAAAACCCTTACCATTACCAGAATGCCAGGGTAGGTCTTGTTATAAGCTAACAGTTTGCTTCCACCTTTGCCCCATCCCACCCTCGTCTCTGTTTGTGTGTGGCATCTTGCTTCTCCAGCTCCTTGAACTGGATGAGTGAAATGATTTTTATGCTCATAAAGGTAAAAAATAAATGCAACTTAACTATGTAGAAATGTATAAAAGATGGTGTGGTAACAATTTATGCTACAATGATTAAATGTGAAAACAGATGTATTGTCTAAAGATTAGAAGGATTTGATATTTCTCTGACACTCAATTATTGGCAAAGCACCACAATGATCTGCTATCAATGGATGCAGCCAACAATCTGAGTTTAAGGCTTCAGCACAGATTTTAAATCTTCATCAGATATCTCGTTGAAAATTTTAATGTTTAGGAAATTTGAACTGTAATTAGCTGCAGACCCTCCACATCCAACAATTAACAACGGAACATGAAACCTTTACTTAAGATGTAATCTGCTGTCTATAAAAACAATTTCAGCCATAAGATGTACACTACTAATACAAGTAATTACATTCTATTATCACTGTTACTATGTTTTAGAATATGACTCACTGCTACAAAAATATTCAAAGAAAAAATTTGTTATAACAAACATTTTGATGAAGTGACTAGAAAATTAAAAAGATGCTTCAATATTCAAACCAGCTAAGCAAGTCTCTGAATGCACCTGACTACTGCGCCATGCGTTCAGTTTCTTACTTATTATTTATGGTGCCTTTCATAGTGAGCACTCATCCAGGACAAACACTAATACAGTGTAAATTGGGATATTACTGTTTGTAATATTAAATTAATATAGCATAAACAAGATATTTATACATAAGATTGATTTTCGTGAGTTCTGATATCATATACTACATGTAATAAACAGTGACATATAGGTCTGAGCAAAACCCTGTAAGGCAGCCATTACCTGTAATCTGTGAGCATATCTGGAAATTGAAAATTGCAGACATGACTCTTTGTTATTTCAGTGCATTACAGAACACTTTTAATTTATAGCTTACCTTATATTCCATTTTACACTAATAGCAATCTTTACCCATCATCATCCAGAGAAAAAGAACATGAATGATGTATTCCATCAGTCATCATTTCACTGTTAAATATGATATATCATATACAAAAAAATGTTTGCTGGAGTTGCGTCTGACATTTTTGATTTGATGTCTTGGAGTTTCTGTAATAATTTTGCAGACAAACCAACCGACAATTTTGGCAGTACATTTTAAATTGAATATTCAAGTTTGATCAATACGTCCATCCATCCATCCATTTTCCAACCCGCTGAATCCGAACACAGGGTCACGGGGGTCTGCTGGAGCCAATCCCAGCCAACACAGGGCACAAGGCAGGGAACCAATCCTGGGCAGGGTGCCAACCCACTGCAGTTGATCAATACGTGCAAGATAAATAATGTGCACATCAGCCTGTTTGCTAAACTTATGGTCCTAGTAAAGGACATTGCAAGTTTATTTCAAATAAATATATAAAATCAATATGTTCATTTACATTGAGTCAATAGTGCACACAATCAGCATTCACATATGATGCTTTAGGCATCCAACGTAAAGCACAAAAACAAGGTGTGTGCCCCCCGTTCCCAGGTCAAATGCAATCCAATGAGTATTCCGACTCTTTGACATGTTTAGCATAGATAGCCTTTTATCTTTATGCAAACAAGCGTTCTGGTTCACTACTGAATTAATGCAATTTAAGAGGTTATGCTCTCATTTCATGAAGCTGTATATCAGAAGGACAAAGAACCACTCCAGGGACATCAGTGTGAAAATAATTAATAATCCAATTTCAACATGTAATCCATGTTCCCAAAGTCATCAGGCAATGCCTGCCTTCATGCGGTCAGGGCTTTTTCCAATGCGAACTGTAACTCCCTTAAAGCTCACAAAGCTTTTCTGGGTCCCTCTAATTGAGAATTGCATGCTGGTACTGATTAGATGTACATCTGGAGAGCAAGTTACAGACCGGTAAACAACAAATGGTCCTGTTTGCTGTGGGCTTATTCCACGTTAGAAGAACAATACTGGAGACTAGAAAATACACAAGTTTTCAGTTGAAATCTCAATACTTATTGAAACATTCAGGAAATTAGTTCAACATCTTTAAAGTGCACATTAACTGTTGAATAAAATAGAGATTTTATGATTTAAGATGTGCCGTTGTTATTTTTAAGTGTCAGGCTTTTGTGCCTATGAAATTAAAAACTTTGTACTGTACACACATTCATATTAAACAATTAATGCAAAAATGCAGAATGCACTTGGAGTTAATTTGCTGTAGTAGATATTATCACATACACAGAAGGAAAAGAAAACATTTTTATTTGATTAAAGAAAGAACAGGATTGAGGTTATGTGTCTATTTTTTGTGTTCACCCAAAAAATGTTCCAAGATTAAAGCCCCAAATCATTAAGTCTAAAGAAATAATAAAACTAGATACTGTAGTAATAATGCTATTTCCATGTCAGTCAATATTTACTTTATATAGAGTTGTTTGAACTGACCACTATAATATTAAAATATAGGAGGAATATAAAGTGAATTCAGACCCCTTCACTTTCTGCACACTTCATCATGTTGTATATTTAATTTAGTGGAGAGTAGGGCAGGTCGAGGAGACCCTGGAAAGCTGGACATATGCTCTAGAAAGGAAAGGAATGAAGGTCAGTAGGAACAAGACAGAATACATGTGTGTGAATAAGAGGGAGGTCAGTGGAATGGTGAGGATGCAGGGAGGAGAGTTGGTGAAGGTGGATGACTTTAAATACTTGGGATCAACAGTACGGAGTAATGGAGATTGTGGAAGAGAGTTGAAAAAGAGAGTGCAGGCAGGGTGGAATGTGTGGAGAAGAGTGTCAGGAGTAATTTGTGACAGACGGGTATCAGGTAGAATGAAAGGGAAGGTCTACAGGACAGTAGCGAGACCAGCTATGTTATATGGGTTGGAGATGGTGGCACTGACCAGAAAGCAGGAGACAGAGCTGGAGATGGCAGAGTTAAAGATGTTAAGATTTTAATTGAGTGTGATGAGGATAGACAGCATTACATAGATAGATAGATAGATAGATAGATAGATAGATAGATAGATAGATAGATAGATAGATAGATAGATAGATAGATAGATAGATAGATAGATAGATAGATAGATAGATACTTTATTAATCCCAAGGGGAAATTCACATACTCCAGCAGCAGCATACTGATAAAGAAAATATTAAATTAAAGAGTGATAACAATGCAGGTATAACAGACAGACAATAACTTTGAATAATGTTAATGTTTACCCCCAGGGTGGAACTGAAGAATCGCATAGTGTGGGGGAGGAACGATCTCCTCAGTCTGTCAGTGGAGCAGGATGGTGACAGCAGTCTCTCGCTGAAGCTGCTCCTCTGTCTGGAGATGATACTGTTCAGTGGATGCAGTGGATTCTCCATGATTGACAGGAGCCTGCTCAGCGCCCGTCGCTCTGCCACAGATGTCAAACTGTCCAGCTCCGTGCCTACAATAGAGCCTGCCTTCCTCACCAGTTTGTCCAGGCGTGAGGCGTCCTTCTTATTTATGCTGCCTCCCCAGCACACCACCGTGTAGAAGAGGGCGCTCGCCACAACTGTTTGATAGAAAATCTGCAGCATTGTATTGCAGATGTTGAAGGATGCCAGCCTTCTCAGGAAGTATAGTCGGCTCTGTCCTTTCTTACACAGAGCATCAGTATTGGCAGTCCAGTCCAATTTATCATCCAGCTGCACTCCCAGGTATTTATAGGTCTGCACCTTCTGCACACAGTCACCTCTGATGATCACAGGGTCCATGAGGGGCCTGGGCCTCCTAAAATCCACCACCAGCTCCTTGGTTTTGCTGGTGTTCAGGTGTCCTTGATTAGGTCCCTATACTTCTCCTCCTGCCCACTCCTGACGCAGCCCATGATAGCATAATACATGAGTACATTAGAGGGTCAGCTCAGGTTGACAAAGTCAGAGAGGCAAGATTGCGTTGGTTTGGACATGTGCAGATGAGAGATGCTGAGTATATTGGGAGAAGGATGCTAAGGACAGAGCTGCCAGGGAAAAGGAAAAGAGGAAGGCCTAAGAGAAGTTTTATGGATGTGGTGAGAGAGGAAATGCAGGTGGTGGGTATAACAGACCAAGATGTAGAGGACAGGAAGATATGGAACAAGATGATTCGCTGTGACGACCTCTAATGGGAGCAGCCGAAAAAAAAAAAAGTTTAGCATGTGTTTAAAATATTACTCAATAAAGGCTTGAAAAATGACTCATTCACTCACTCATTTTCCAAATTTGCTAAGCATTAAGCCAATCCAAGCAGCATCTGATGCAGGGCCAAGAATACCTCTAGATGGGGTGCCAGTCAGACACAGGCTGCACTCTTGTATACCCTCACACTTGCCTTAAATGGGCCAGTTCAGGGTCACAGACCTCCCTTAGTACATGTCTATAGGATGTCTGAAAGATGTGACATAACCAGGGAAAAATTTGATTAAGTAATTGGGATCTGCAGACTTAGCATTAATCACTGTATCTCTATGCCTTTCTGGATGAGACTAATTTAAAAATGTCTTACTTAAACTAAAAAATAAAAAATAATGATCCAAATCTGTTTTGTTTTAGAATCTTAATTTTCTCCAACAAACTAGAGTTATTTCCACAACAACAAAATATTAATAATAAAGGAAAACATTAGGTCGCACAATCCAGTAATCCAGTAATCCAGCAGAAGGCTTTGACCAGGCCTATCATTTTTACAGAATGAGGAGTAGAAGCAAAATTGGCTGCTTTTATATTCAAAAGTTCTGCCAAAGTAGAATGAAAATATGTTTATGTTTATTACAAAAAATACACAGTTTGCTAAAGGATCATTTAAATTCTCCGCAAAAGTCATAGGATTTTTGAATAATATCCTGATATTGATTTCTAAAAATACTGTACTATAAAGAAGGCTTCATGTATGTGCACCTCTTTTATAAATATCCTACTCTACAAACACACAAGACGTAGCTTACATGCGCATGAAAGATGTTCCTGTATAAACAACTCCTTTTGATAGTTTGAGTTTGGGCTTATCAGGATTTAACACTAAGGTAAAGCTTGCAAAAAGTTCTCATGAGTGACACCAGGATGGGCAGGAATTCCATTCTCAAAGAGAGAAATTTATGCTGAGAATCAGACGACCTCATCATGTCAATTGGCAGTTGGGTACCTCCACTGTCTGTTAGGCTTTAATAGTACAGTGCCTTGGAAAGAACATCTCTAGAAGTAGCTATGAGGAAGACAGAGAGAGATTATGGTGCCCTTCAAAGACCTCTAGTATCCTTGCAGGAGGTTAAAAGGCCCCGTGACTCTAGTGTTGTAAGGTGGAATGCAGAAGGGTAGTAGAGTGGATGATGATTTGTTTGGGGAGGTTAGGGCTCGTAGGAGACAGACAGCGGGAAGAAGAGTAGAGATTTCTTCTACTCCTTAGCATAAGTGAAGATGAAGAAGACAACCCACCAAACAGAAAATGAGACAGACATGGTGGAAAACTCAATGTTTCCCCAGTATGCTGGGGAGAAAGTGACACAAGGAGTGATCAGATTTCCTGACTTTCCATTTTAAGAGGCAGAGAAAGGCCACACATGCTTGTCTGGAAGTCTACTGAGTTAAGATACATGACCATGTTATCCTTGTAAAGGGTGAACAGGACTGGCCAGAGACAGCCATAAACTCCTAGTCTACTACCAGAGTTCACACTGTCCAAGATTTGAAGGAGTAGATTGTGGAAATCTTCATTATCTTCATGAATAAATGATTCACAATGAGGTTTTAAGGTTTAATGTTTGCTCCTTCTAGTGTCACTTTCAATCCTGTCCAACTTGCATTGTACATACAGTTACAGCTTTGTGATGTATGTCCACTGGTTACGACTGAAAGATTGAGGCCACATTACTGTTAAACTGAAGAATAATGAATGGCCGTCCACATAACTGTTTTGAATAACCCTGTAATGCGCCCCTCAACAGAACATTGGAGCATCCAAAAACCACAATGTTTTTCTATGATTTACTTCCCTATTAGCAGCCTTCCATGTCGCATATCCTCACAGGTCTTAACCTTTGTCAATTTGTCAAACGTTCTTTTGTTTAACTCAATCCCTTGTCCCGAAAGTTTTCTCTGGTTTCTGTTTTTGTCTCATGATTTGGCTTTGGCAACATTATGTCTGACTTCCCTTTTTTGTTCCTTTTAACTATGACTTTTCTCCCAGTTACTTTTCAAAAACCTCTTGCTAGTTCTTCAGCAGAACGTCACTATGTTTAGGGGCGTGCTTCACTACGGGCACACTCCTGGAAGTTGTGTGACATCATTGGCGCAATGCTATTTAAGCCAACACTGCCTGGGACTTAATGTCCAAGTTAGAGTTGTGTCCACAATGAGTTGTGTCATAACATCATTGTGTGAGGTAGGATGTTGTTACACATGTAAGAGTTTTACATAAGACAAGAATGTTTCAGGAAGCTGTGGATAGGATATGGATAATAACAATAATAATAAAATATGTTTCATGTATGTACCACCTTCCCCATGCTTGAAGCATTTCATAAATATTTGAAAGGATACAAAAAGAATAAAAGCACAGAAAAAAGTCAAACTAGTAACAATAGATAACAAAATAATATTACGCATTGATTGCAAACTAATGGAGTAAAACATAAAAGACACATTTCTGAATTAGAATAAGAAACAACAATCAAGAATAGATACAAAAGTGTAAAATGCTAGAAGAAAATCCTGTGCAACTAATATAATTTGTGTAATGTTAGCTAATTACCCACAACACTCAGGGTCTGTGATAACTTAACTGAGGTAGTCCTTCAGTCAGTTTGCTTTTAAAAGACCTTTTGTGTTTTGGAGGGCATTAGAAAATGATGAGATGGAAAATGCTGGAGAGGACTGTGGCCATTCATACAGCGATGGCATGTCATGTGAGGTGATTTTCTCAGGGGGCATTTTACATTTTTCATATAATCTTTTAACATTATGAAATAATTTAAAAGAGAGCATAAAGAACTTTCAGTTTTTTAAAACAAACAGTCCACAACATGATTCAGTTATCAGATGGTCAGAAGGCAGAATGGTGGTGTGGGGTTTTAATTTGAAGCTGTACAATCTACTGTATGTATCTGAGTGTGGCATGGGGCATTAGAGGTTTGGCGTCACTCTTTGCTGCACCGGTCCACAAAGCATGCAAAAATAAACAGGAATTCCGGCTTGCACATTGTGTTTATACAGTTAGGTCCATAAATATTTGGACAGAGACAACTTTTTTCTAATTTTGTGTTCTGTACATTATCACAATGAATTTTAAATGAAACAACTCCGATGCAGTTGAAGTGCAGACGTTCAGCTTTAATTCAGTGGGGTGAACAAAACGATTGCATAAAAATGTGAGGCAACTAAAGCATTTTTTAACACAATCCCTTCATTTCAGGGGCTCAAAAGTAATTGGACAAATTAAATAACTGGAAATCAAATGTTCATTTCTAATACTTGGTTGAAAACCCTTTGCTGGCAATGACAGCCTGAAGTCTTGAACTCCTGGACATCACCAGATTCTGGGTTTCCTCCTTTTTAATGCTCTGCCAGGCCTTTGCAGTGGCTTTCAGTTGCTGTTTGTTTGTGGGCCTTTCTGTCTGAAGTTTAGTCTTCAACAAGTGAAATGCATGCTCAATTGGGTTAAGATCAGGTGACTGACTTGGACATTCAAGAATTTTCCACTTCTTTGCTTTAATAAACTCCTGGATTGCTTGTGCTGTATGTTTTGGGTCATTGTCCATCTGTATCATGAAACGGCGCCCAAATAATTTGACTGCATTTAGCTGGATTTGAGCAGACAGTATGTCTCTAAACACCTCAGAATTCATTCAGCTGCTTCTGTCTTGTGTCACATCATCCATAAACACTAGTGTCCCAGTGCCACTGACAGCCATGCAAGCCAAAGCCATCACACTGCCTCCACCGTGTTTTACAGAAGATGGAATCCTTTGGATAATGAGCTGTTCCACGCCTTCTCCATACTTTTTTCTTGCCATCATTCTGGTAGAGGTTGATCTTGGTTTCATCTGTCCAAAGAATGTTTTTCCAGAACTGTGCTGGCTTTTTAGATGTTATTTAGCAAAGTCCAATGTAGCCTTTCTATTCTTGAGGCTTATGAGTGGCTTGCACCTTGCAGTGCACCCTCTGTATTTACTTTCATGCAGTCTCCTCTTTATGGTAGACTTGGATATCGATACGCCTACCCCCTGGAGAGTGTTGTTCACTTGGTTGGCTGTTGTGAAGGGGTTTCTCTTCACCATGGAAATGATTCTGCGATCATCCACCACTGTTGTTTTCCGTGGACGTCCAGGTCTTTTTGCGTTGCTGAGTTCACCAGTGCTTGTTTTCTTTCTCAGAATGTACCAAACTGTAGATTTTGCCACTCGTAATATTGTAGCAATTTCTCAGATGGGTTTTTTCTGTTTTTGCAGCTTAAGGATGGCTTCTTTCACCTGCATGGAGAGCTCCTTTGACCGCATGTTGTCTGTTCACAGCAAAATCTTCCACATGCAAGCACCACACCTCAAATCAACTCCAGGCCTTTTATCTGCTTAATTGATAATGACATAACGACGGACGTGCCCACACCTGCCCATGAAATAGCCTTTGAGTCAATTGTCCCATTACTTTTGAGCCCCTGAAATGAAGGGATTGTGTTCAAAAAATGCTTTAGTTGCCTCACATTTTTATGCAATGATTTTGTTCACCCCACTGAATTAAAGCTGAAAGTCTGCACTTCAACTGTATCGGAGTTGTTTCATTTAAAATTCATTGTGGTAATGTACAGAACCAAAATTAGAAAAAAGTTGTCTCTGTCCAAATATTTATGGACCTAACTGTACAACTTGTAGCTGACATCTTGACTTTATACAACACAGTATACACATGACCCACATGTTAGGATATTTTTCCGGCATACAGACTTCATTCTATATAGTGCGAAGAAAAAGAAAGCAAAACAGTTCAAATTGTTAATGCAGTAGTTACTCGGAATGTAATGAGCCTAGTACCCCCATTAGACTTCAGGAATCCTGGACCTTAAATGTTCAATTCCACTCCATTTGTGAAATGAGGCATTCAGTCATCACTACTAGAGGCTCTCTGTGCGAACACTTCAAAGCATCACTGTTGCCTGCAAGGCTGAAACATTTGAGATCAGTCGCAGTGAGGATACTTCACAAGGAAAGCCTGTCCTCTTGTTTGGTTTTGTCTTTTTTTTTTCTTTTTTCATTTTGCTGTTGATGCTTAACAGTCACAATCATGTTTAAGAGCTTACGACATTAAACTGGCCCCTTTGAATAATGCATGTCTAATCTGCAGGATCTTACTTGGAAACAAAAATCACAGTATTATTTATTTATTTATTTGCCTGTTTCCTTATGTTCTATTTCTGCATGTCAGATTCACGGCTAGATGAGTTGTGCTAAATTGTTGTGTTGTGTGTGCAAGCATGAGGGCATTTGGCTAGAGATGCACTGTCATCTTAATGAGGTGTGATTGTGGCTTGAAGCCACTGCTTCTGGGATAATCTCTAAAAGCCCTGTTCTGGGAATGAGAAAAACATTTTAGATATCAGATTAAGAATGAAGAAATTTCAATAAATTCAGCATGGCTTTTCCGGATGCACGTCACACAGCAGGCTTTACCACATATATTCATTTTTGATAATAGACTGTAAGCGTGATGTTTCAATAAAATATTTCCCTTTTAGAGCATTTGAATTTCAGAATTTGCTCTGTTATTTGTATCTAATAAAATACATATGATAGTTTCAGATGTATAATGCTGCATTTGATCCATATATTTAATTTCTAACCTGCTTGTGGATTGGACATGGCTATCTTTTTAGGCACATCCTTTTTGTCCTTTTGAGTGTTTTTGATATATTTCTTTATTTTTGTCTTAAGTCTTAATTTATAAACCTTCACCTCTACCCTTTCTGTTTTCAAGTCAAAGTTTTAATGTTTATTCCCTTGTTAGAAGCATACTTCCCACTGTTAGGCCTGTGCAGGCTACAGCCTGCAGGTAGAAGTTTGGGGATTTGCCATCTTGGAGTGAATCTCTTTTGGGCTGGCCAGTGAAAGTCCTTACCTGCTTTTGTGGCTTATTTTGGACCCACATAGACAACAATGTCAGCGTTTTGTGATGTTTTGTTTTGAGTTTCTTTTATTTTTCTTGTATTTTTCATAAATATACAGTACAATCTTGATTTACAGCTGTCCGTGTTAAGGTGATTCATACTTACTGCTGATAGCTACAGGAAAAAAAAGAGTAATAATATTTTAGAAATTGCCAAAACTAGCCACAGTCAGAATCCTTCCATTATTATTATTATTATTTCACAGAGTCTCATATGTTTTCTGATTATTGGAGGGCCATTTAAGGTTTTGTTTTGATTGGCACTGCTCCATGTTGTTAATTCTTATGTATTTGCCCCGCACTGCCTTCCTTATACCAGTGTTTCTCAACTGTTATGGACCCACATCCTTGTTTTGCAATCTTTAAATGGATTGATGACCCTCTAGCAGCAATTGCAAACCACCCCTTTGGTGAAACCAGAGTGATCAGGGGTCACCCATCCATCCATCCATTATCCAACCCGCTATATCCTAACACAGGGTCACAGGGGTCTGCTGGAGCCAATCCCAGCCAACACAGGGCGCAAGGCAGGAACAAATCCTGGGCAGGGCGCCAGCCCTCCGCAGGGCACACACACACACACACACACATACAACCAAGCACACACTAAGGACAATGTAGGATCACCAATGCACCTAACCTCCATGTCTTTGGACTGTGGGAGGAAACCCACGCAGACACGGTCTCCTTACTGCGAGGCAGCAGCGCTACCACTGTGCCACCGTGCCGCCGAAATCAAGGGTCACCCTTAGTGGAAAATGGGGAATAACACCCAGTGTGCTGCTGATTGCTTAGGTGACCTACTGCAAACCACTTGCAAACTGCTGGCGACAACCTGTGTCACAACACAGTGGTTGAGAAACACTCACTTACGCAACCCACCGGAAGCGTGATCCAGTGATTGAGAGACACTGCCTTACATGGACCAGGCATGCAGCCACCAACACGCTCCGTACAAACAGCTAAAAGTATACGTACTGGTGACCCACACCAGACCCACAGAGTTTCATTTGCAATGACCTGTACGCTTTGTGACCGACATATAGCCAATTTAACATACGAGCGGTGAAATGGCGGGTCCCAACTGGAGCTGTAAGTCAGCACATGACTGTATATGTCACATGTATATCTATTTCTTGTTCTAGAATCACAGAATATATCTATTTGGTTGATATCCTGGAATTGTGAAATAAACAGTATTTGGTTGTTTGTCTTCTGATTCATTTTTTCATTATCAGTTCTCATCTAATTTTTGCATAAATGCTGACAACTAGTGCTGTATATAATTTTGTTACTATGCATGCATTTTTCTTTAGAATGGATTATTCATAATTTGTTTCCTTGAGATACCTTCTTCTTTGCCAATTAAAATATTTAACAAACAACAATATCAACCTCTCCCAAATGCTCACGAAATACTGGAAAAAAACAAGAAAGTATCTGACTTGGCCAAATACAGTAAATAAGAATGAAGAATGAAAATCCTCAGCATCTCTCGGTGCTTATTTACAGCACAACATTTGACAATAGATGGTCAATCATAATGAGAAGTGAAGGAAAAAGAAATGGTTGTAATTACATTTTTTTTGTTCAGGACTGAGGATGTAGCAAGGAAACTTGACATTGAAATTATTTAGTAATAATGATTTTATTTTATCCCACATTCCAATTAGGCTCAAGTGTGCTTTGCAGTAGTACTTCTACAGATTGGACATCCACTTGCCATCTCATTATGTCATCAGCTCACATCTCACTTCCAGTTTTCCTTTAAAGATTTAATTTTATGCTTGTGTGTGTGAGTGCACACTACTTATGTTATTTCTATTGCCACATGATACTGGACACCTCAGAAGCGCTGCTGACTTTCACTTATTGAGTCTTAAATAATTTATTGCCACATCAGGAACAGCAAAGTCACTTCTGGCATTTGATTTATTTCCTGAGCCGTCTTTCTCTATTGTATGATTTCCCAGCTCTAGGAATGACAAGTTCTCTTTGATTATTGGCAACATTTCAATTTCACTTTGACTGTTTAAATGTAATGAGCGTCTATGCATTACCGAGGTATTTTGTATTTACGAATTATGAGTCTACATATGAACATTGACTGTTTATTACATTTTAATTGATAACCCCCTAATGTACCTGTTTGATGACATCTGTTTTTATCCTGGCCATCTGCTGAGATGATATCAGTGCTTCCTAAACATTTGTCAAAAAGATTATTCAATGTACTTGAATAATCTAGGTATGAGGTTGTTGTCACTCATATTATCCCCACAACTACCTTAAAGATTATCAGAGCTTTGTACAGTACATGTTCTTAAAGGGAAGAACAACAACTTCTTGAGTGTTATTTGCCCATCTGTTCAGCTTTCAGTCCCCACATCAATCTTTGCTTCTATTATAGCATCTGCTTTCAAACTGCTCTGTGTCTTTGGAGCGGTCCCTTGGCGGTCCAGGATAGTGGCAGGTAAATCAGCTACATGGATATTTTTCTGTTTTCTCTGATTTATTTTTCTTATATATTTACTTACTTTGTTTGACCAGGGACCTTGCTTTATTCTGGAGATTCAAGATGGCCACTATATGTGCAATGTGGTCACATGACCAAGGTGACCATGTTTTCCAGTACTGAATCAAGCAGGCCCAAAGAATGGTAAGACTGTTCTCTGATCTTTTTGTAGAAGACATTTTTGACACCAAATTCTGCTAATATCTCTTGTATCTTTCTAGCTTTTATCTATAGCTTTTTGCCTGAATTTTCTGCCTTTTCTGCACATTTATTGATCCACTATCCAACCCGCTATATCCTAACTGCAGG
This sequence comes from Erpetoichthys calabaricus, assembly GCF_900747795.2. Taxonomy (NCBI): domain Eukaryota; kingdom Metazoa; phylum Chordata; class Cladistia; order Polypteriformes; family Polypteridae; genus Erpetoichthys; species Erpetoichthys calabaricus. Next base: position 70,482,399 of record NC_041408.2, read on the forward strand.
GTCACGGGGGTCTGTTGGAGCCAATCCCAGCCAACACAGGGCACAAGGCAGGAAATAAACCCTGGGCAGGGCGCCCAGCCCACCACAGTTTCTGCACATTTATGAATTTTTTATTTATTTAATTTTGCTGTAACGCTTGTGAGTTTACTCATTAAAGGCTAGTTTATATAGACAGGCTCTCACGGTCTGCACAATGTCTGCTAAAGTTGATGTCACATTTCATAACTTTTTTGCCATGGGGCTTCTCAGAATAGCCAATATCATCTATGCACCACGTCAAATTACACGACTGTTCATTGCAGCCCATGTCACGTTTACTGACCAAGCACCGGTCTTCCATTGCTCACCAGTTTTTCTGACAACCACTAGCATGTTGCCTGATAAAGCAGCAGGGTTAACAGCTGCAATGAGTTCAGCACTAATCTCTGCCCTTTAATTCTTATTTATATTCTGTTATAGAGCATAAAATGTGAGCCATCAGACATACAAACTGCCGTTTTTCAGGTTCAAAATATGTGTGTTCCTTAATCCTCATTATGACAATCTATGCATTGCAATCTGGAGTTTGCTGTCATAAGGCCAAACTTTGATGACTCAATGGAACCTTTTGACAACTAGCAATATTTTTACTTCTTAATGTAGCCATCTATTTTCCGAGTACACTTTAAACATCACTATTATTAATTCTTTAATTATTTGTCTGGCCACTTTATCCAATGCAAATTAAAACATTTGAAATACAATTGGTTGCAACTGTAGAAGCTTGTTTGTTGTTCCAGCTGTAGCATAGGCAGGTGAAGAGACTTACTCATGGTCACATGGTGTCAGTAGCAGGATTTGAATCCACAACATCCCGGTTTATAGGCCAAAGTCTTAACCACTACTCCACAGTGCCCACCACTAAATCAGGGGTAATCGAGGTCTGTCTTGAAAACATTAAACACAAGGCAGGTGAATGATGGATTGGATAGTATTCCATTGCAGGGCACGCGTACACAAATGCAACCTCCACCTCTAAGTGATTCGGCTCTGCCTATAGTTCGTGTGACTCGGAGCTCCTTCTGTCAGGTTGTCTCCGTGATAATGACGCCTCCTTCCGGGCAATCAACCTTTTGAAGCTCTGGGACCAGAATTGACGGGGCCAGTTGCCCTCAATGGGTCTTTTCTTGTTATTTTCCAGTAGTGGAACACACTGTTATCATCTATTGTGGCCGTCTAGTAAAATATTACTGGTGATGCAATTGTTTCTACTAACAAAAGGCAAAGTAAAATATGTTTACCTTTAATATAGTATGTTAATCAAATGGTTAGTTTTGGGGTTTTCATAAAGAAACAATTGAACTGATTTAGAGGTTGAAGAAAGCAACACTACATTATACATACTGGCTGATCAAAGTTATTTTATAACAATGTTACAGTACAGCATACAATAAACACAATGAGCATTACAAAAGATAACACAACAAATACTATAAATGAAACCCTAAAAGATGCCAGGAAGAGCTTGGAAAGAGGATGACTGCAATTATAAACCTGCAAGAAGGTTGAATAAGAGGCCATTCAATTTATTTGAGCATGAACCTTTATTATCTACAACAGAAATAAAATGTGTGCTGTTCATGTTTAATTTCATCTACTTCATGGTAGCGTGACACAGTGGTAACGTTGCTGCCTTGCAGTAAGGAGACCAGGATTTACATCCCAGGTTCTTACTGCATGGAGCTTGCATGTTCTCTTGGGGTCTGCTGTGGGTTTCCTCTCACACTCCAAAGAGAGGCAGGTTAGGTGGACTGGCATCACTAAACTGGCCCTAGTAGGTATGTTATAATATTCTGATTCTGATTCTGAGTTGTACGTTTAAAGGAAATCTCCTTATGTTTTAAAGGATCTGATTTAGCTAGCGCTGAAAGAAGGGTTGAGTTATAATATTCAACAAGTCTTTCTAGTGTTGATGGAATAGGGGAGGACAGAAAAAAGATCAGAAATGTATCAGCAAGGATAGAGGGACAGATATTTTTAAGGTTTCTGAAAGAAATTTGATATTTACAGGTGAGAGGAGGGAGTGATGACGAGTCAGTGAAAAGTGCTGCTTTATGGTCAGAGAGGCCCAAATCACTGCTATAATTGTTGCTGACAGATACACCCGATGTGCAGAACAAGTCTAATATATGACCACCAGAGTGAGTAGGAAAATCAACATGTTGCACCAAGTCAAAACAGTCTAGCAAGGACAGGAATTCATTTCTCAGTTTACATGTAGGAATGTCAACATGGATGTTGAAATAGCCAAGAAAAATGACTCTCTGGGGAAGGGAATGTAAGTGTGTTAATAGTTCTGTCAAATCAGATAAGAAAATATCTTGCTATATATTAAATGAAAAATATAATGTAGCTTATTATTTTGTCTTGTAAAATGAAGGAACCAGGAGTAGAGTCAAAAGTTGCTATGCCCAGCTAAAGTCTAAACACAAAGCTAATCCTATCATTCACCAAAACCCAAATGTTAAACAAAAATCAGGGTCAGGAAAACAAAGTTCAGCTTTGAGTACCCTGACACAGTACATTTGATTGAAGAGTGGGGGAGAAAGGACCACCTTGGAATTTCAAGTGCTACAGCATACATTATTTAATCAAAAAGCATTGGAGGCATGGGGAGATAGTCATCGGGACTGCTCAGATTAGCGACATATAAGTCGGTACACTTGAAAACACTGCTGGTGTGCACCAAACAGTATGGGTATGCAACAGTAAAAACGTGAGACGCGCTAGTACCCTTGAGTGAGTACCAGCCCACTTCAAGTCCTAATTTAATGTGAAAAACAAAGCAAAGCACACGGCAACAAGTGTTTACCTACAATCTTGGATAATTAGGAGGTGAGTGGTGCTGACCTACACTGTAGACCTGATGATATCACTGGCTGCAACATCTGATCATCTCATAATGGAAACAAACATAGCAACAGTATTCAGAGAACCTACAAAGTGGCATCAGAAAACATTGCAAATATTTAAAACTGTTATAAAATTAGTTCAAAATTAAAAATTAACACCAGAAACTGATTCAAGAACCCAAAAAGCACATAATTGCAAGTATAAAATCCCAAGTCCTGAAAAACGTGAAAAAAGTTAAAACAAAAACAATTCATAATAATAATGTATTATTTTAACATTGACTCATCCCGAAGGCCCTGAATTAGACAAATACAATTTGAAAAATAGATGGATGGATGGATGGACACACAGTATTGCATAGGCATAACTCTACGAGTGTTTGCATTGATGGGCCATTGATCGGGAATGTCGAACCCTGGTTCAGGGCTTAGAAGGTCATAGAATCGTCATGAAAATTAAACTGAGATGCTTGAAATCACTTGTCTTGGCAGGCCCAGGGCCTCTTGAACTTGAGTGTTCGTACTCTTTTATATCTGACATGAATAATAACATGGACCCTGTGATGGACTGGCAAGATTCAATTAAGTGTGTCTGACAATGTTATGTTATGTTATGAATGATGGCTTTGGGACTGATTTATAGCACACAAAGAGGTGCATTTTTGAATGTCTTAAAATCTGTCAAATAAAATCTTTTACGTTATTGTTTTAGTCAAGGACAAGTGGAGATTTAAAAAATGGCTTCAAGAGATAAACAACTGGTATGTGTGAGAGGTGTCCTTTTTTCCCTTTCCAGAGCAGATGTTTTTTTTTTTTTTAACAAAATATGAAGTGGTTGCAGGATTGTGCTGTCTTTTCCAAATAAACTATTAGGCAATGGAGGAAAGCCTTAAGTCATTTTTTATGTCATGAGGTGTGATGATTGTATCCCTGAGCTGTTAAGAAGTAACACATAAGTTATCAACAGGTGCTTTTGTTGCTAGTTTGAGTATTTGGAACTTTTGTTATTGTAGCTGTTGGTTCTGTGAGACAGTGCAATAGATTTTCATAGGAAATTAGATAAAACGTGCTTGAAATAATATGAGCCAGGTCAATTTAAAAAAAAAAACAAAACAATTGTTCACCAAACTGGAAACGTAGGACAATGCTATTGATGACATGCGTTGTGCATTCCTGTGGAACTATGGGAGTGTTGCCTAGGCAACGGCTAATGCTCCTATTACAAAATAGTGGCATCCGTGAACCGTCTAAAACGTGTTACATTTTAAAGGAAGTCAGATAGAGAAAAATAAATATTAAAATTGGATTGCCTAGGCATAAAAATTCTTGTTTAGCCACATAGATCATCAGAAAACACAAAGGGAACTCACAAACAAATAAGTAAAATTGTACCAATCAAAATGTTGCTATTAAAAGAGGATTTCTATGATTACTCATTTCCTTCTTTGCAGCAAATGTTTCAAAATTTAATTTCTATCTATTGGCTGAAAAAGTCTTATTATACTACAAATAGCTTAATTGTCATGATCTGCTCACTAAATTGATGTCAACAAAAACACAGAGCCTATTAGTCTATTAAAAGATGTCTAAAAACGTATTATAAAATTTTGCACTGGCACTTATTTTACTTGTTAAATATTGAAATTTCTTTATTTTCACGCATACAATATGGCACAATAAATGTTTTTCCTTTGATCACTTCTGTATTGAAATGATTAAGGTGCTTTATATAAACTAGGACGCAGACACCATTGTTCTGTCTGGAATGTTATGACACTCCTGTAAAAGTACTGAACAAAAAAGATGGCATTATAATTTCAGAACAGAATATGAGAGATTTTATTTTTGTTCTTTGTGAAACAAATATGTCTTTGAGCATGCACAGTGTTTAAAGTGCAAATGAGAAAAAAATTAAATGAAAAACAGTTTATGTGTTTATGCATCATTGAAGGGCTTTGTACAGCAACATCTAATGGATTGTTGTGGAAATGTAAAATATTTAGTGGAGGGCTAGGTGTCAGAATTTCATTAGTCTTGCTGAGCCAAATGTATAATATATATGTCTAGGGACAACTATGAGTGAGTGAGTTTTGCTTAAAACCGGATAGGAACAATTAGACGTCACATTTCTACAACAATGCAAGCTCATGAAGATGCTGCTCAAGTAGGGGTGGTGATTTTGAACTTCAAAGAACAAAACTGTTCTCGTTAATCTGCAAACCTCTGATTATGATAAATTGTCTCCAGCCAAATATTCCCATTAAAAGACCCCTATTAAAAATGTAAATGTGTGTCACGAGGTGTGCTGAGAGCACACTGCATGTGTTAAAAATACACAAAACCTGTGGCAAGAAAAAATCTTTAACATCAGATTATACATTGGCATTCAAAACCATCAATACACTAGTGGAAAAAGTGAACAGTGCATTGTCACAGGTGCTTGATGTGCTCTCTGTTGTTCATCAATATGCATTTGAAGTAAAAGATGTGTCACACCCCATCTAAAGGAGGTGTTAAGAGAGCTGAAGAGCCACGGGAGATGCAGAGTTCAGTACTCAAAACACCGGATTCAACTAATCTGCCTAATTACATCAGTAGCACCAGGGATAAGACTGCACAGCAAATCTAAAAGAATAACTAAAGTAAGTTAACATTACTGTTTAATTAGAAAAGCAAATATTCCCCACCAGAATATAGCCACAGCATTTTAACACATAGTATATCCTTAGACAACAATGCTTACTGTTTCTAAACCAGGGGTCACCAGCTCCAGTACTGGATGGTCCCAGTGGCTGCAGGTTTTCATTCTAACCCTTTTCTTAATTAGTGACCTGTTTTTGCTGCTAATTAACTTCTTTTGAATTAATTTTAATTGATTTGCTCTTGAAGACTCCGACCCCTTAATTGTTTCTTTTTCTTTAATTAGCAACCAAACAATAATGAGATACAACATGAACCAAAACACTACCAGAAACAGTGTCCATCACACAGTATCTGAAAATAAAGAAAGATGAAGGTCTCAGGAATGCTGATCTGCTCAGGTCCCCAAGACGTTTTAACAGTGCTCTTAGAAAAGAGAAAATCAACAATTTCAGAAATGTATGCTATTACACAATGAGAGCAGCAAACAAGCCAAGCAATTAAAGATCGGATTTAATTAATGACAAGAATCAGCGCCTAATTAAGCAACTACTTGGAGTAAAATTGGTTGGAGTTTGAGACCCTGACTTAGTTGGTCTTCTGTTGGCTCACTCACTTCACATTTCATTTCTGTTTGGAATGCCATTTAGATAGATAGATAGATAGATAGATAGATAGATAGATAGATAGATAGATAGATAGATAGATAGATAGATACTTTATTAATCCTATCTATCTATCTATCTATCTATCTATCTATCTATCTATCTATCTATCTATCTATCTATCTATCTATCTATCTATTTTTCTATCTTTTTAGTTAACCAATAAAAGGTGTCATTTTGCTTGGCTTTTCTCTATATCTATCTAAGGGAAAATTCACAAAAATTTAAAGAAAGAAATAAAGCAATTCAGAGGAACAATTAAGAAATTCAGGGGAACCAATCTTAAAAAACAAGTCAATTAAAATTAATCCAAAAGAATTTAATTAGCAGCAAAAACAGTGACTAATTAAGAAAAGGGTTAGAATGAAAACCTGCAGCCACTGGTGCCCTCCAGGATCGGAGCTGGGGACGCCTGATCTAAACTGTATTTGCTGTTGTTATGCCATACAGTGTTGCAAAGTCAAAATGAAGGAAAAGTATCATAGCAGACAGAAGCACTTCTCAATCATGTGCGGCCATGTAGCTGCATCGCTGTGTGTGTGCGTCTGTCTCTTCTGTCGATGTGCTCATTACAAAGTACAAATTAAAACTTAAGCTTCAGCTACCTTATTGCTGCTGAGCTCCTGAAGTGATAACAACAATTTGAACTTCTCTGAGTGAAGTTTTCTGTTCAAATTCAAACCCTGTCGGTTTAAAGTGCATGGACAGGAGGAGTTGGAGGAGGGTGTCTGAGGATCAATCCCTGTGGGCAGAGCTTTTCCAGCAGCTGATCTCTCTGCGATTCACTACAGACTTTTTAGCGAGTTGTCCCCAGTGGGGTATTCTTATTTGAGGCTCATGTCTGGCCTCGAGTGACTAGAACTTCATTAGGAAATGTTCTGCATTATACTTGCTTGCTATGTGTCAGTATCTCATTTTACAATGAACTAACTTGTTTCTTTTTATAATTATTACTATTTTAATTTTGTTGTTTGTACATTTTTTTTATATTTATCATTACTCTGTTTTGTTTGGGGTTTTCTTTTGAAGTGCCAGAGTTTAATGCATTATTGTAATGCACAACATGATGATCTTGCTGGCAATGGCACTTATTGTCAGCTACGCAGGCTGGCGCCTTTGTGGTGCCCAGACATGACTGAATTTTGAATCATTTTAAAAAGAAAAAGAAATTGTGATAAATAGTGCTAACAAAGAAGGAAAAAAAGAAGTGTTATAATGCAAAGTCATTTTTTTTCTTCAAATAATTTTTTGTTTTGGGTACTTTTGGTAAATTCAAAGGCTTTGTACATCAAGTATTCTACCGATATGCCTTGTTTTGCAGATTATTACATTACATACACCACCACTGCAGCTACTTGGCTGCTCTTATTAAATTACCCATTGCTAAAAACGGTGACGTACTATTGGAATTGAAATTTGTCAGATCTACAGATTGGTTTGTTGCACTTAGTAATGATTCAATTAATCTTGACTCATGGTAATATTTTTTATTGCTATGTTTTTATTTTCCAGTGATGTCATTTGGTATTCCTATTGCTTTGAAGCATCTTGTGGTTGCTGGGGGAATTCCTAGAAGGTGGTCTCACATGACATCACTGATGTGGCTCTTTAAAATGTACTACTACTTCTGAAATTAAACTTTCATTTTAAGGTACGGTGTGTTTTGCACTTTTGATTTTGAGCAATTCCTCTTGTGATTATGAATCTTAATGATTATTTAGTCTGTCTGGTTTTGACTTACAGTTGTAACTTTTGATTCATTTTCTGGTCCACTGTGCATATTTTTGGCGTTCAGTTTTCTGTGACTAGCAGCACTACAAAGAAATTAAGTTTATTTAGCAAATTAATTCATTGTAGGTTTTAATTCTAAACATTCTGGTTTTGGTAACTTTCATCTGTTAGACAATTTTTTGACTATCACTTTAAGGTGTAAAAGAAAAACAACTAAAAAAAAGGATTTTACTATTTCATTAATACTCCAGGCGGCACGGTGGTGCAGTAGGTAGCGCTGCTGCCTCGCAGTTGGGACACCTGGGGACCTGGGTTCGATTCCCGGGTCCTCCCTGCGTGGAGTTTGCATGTTCTCCCCGTGTCTGCGTGGGTTTCCTCCCACAGTCCAAAGACATGCAGGTTAGGTGGATTGGCGATTCTAAATTGGCCCTAGTGTGTGCTTGGTGTGTGGGTATGTTTGTGTGTATCCTGCGGTGGGTTGGCACCCTGCCCAGGATTGGTTCCTGCCTTGTGCCCTGTGTTGGCTGGGATTGGCTCCAGCAGACCCCCGTGACCCTGTGTTCGGATTCAGCGGGTTGGAAAATGGATGGATGGATGGATTAATACTCCATTACTGTAGTTGACAAGTGCAGCTTATAAGCTATAGGCAAAAAAGTATGGCTGGCAGAGTTAACTTATCCAACTTTTTAAAAAATCAAAACAAAAAAAGAAAAATAGCATTGTTAAAAACTAATAATCAAACTTTCCAATGATAGGACACACGTATGTGTTTCTCTCAGCATTTCTGAAATGTTTAGTATTGCAAAACATTTTTAAAGAAGACAGCGTTTGATTTTTATGAAATAACAGGCTCTTATTACATTACCCATTACTAAAAACAGTGACTTATTACTGGAATTGAATCTTGTCAGATCTACAGATTTGTTTGTTGTGCTTAGTAATGAATCAGTTAATCTAATTACCCAATTCATTGACTGAAAATACATTTCAAATATTGTTTATCACGGGATATATTCCACAGCACTTCCAGCTTTGAGATTTTCCAGCGCTGAAGAGCTTTTACAATCATGGCAAAGTTCCCAGAAAGTGCTGTCTTTTCATGGTGCAGCATGTGGCAAATGAGGATTTTTGAGAAAGCAGTTTTGAGAGCATTTCCATTACATACTTTTAAAGTCCTATAAAATATCTATCTATCTATCTATCTATCTATCTATCTATCTATCTATCTATCTATCTATCTATCTATCTATCTATCGAAGCTTTAGTATTCCAGAGATTACTGATGGTGAATCCTTCTTTTTTTGAACCACTCTTTTTTGTATCTTTGTCACAGTTTTTTTAATCATTACCTTTAAGTTAACAAAATTTTTTAGAACCTGCTTTATCTAAATGGCATCGCACTGCTGAACCCAAGCCATTTTCCATATCATGTCAGGTGAAAAAATATTCCTTATCCCCATGTTATCTTTTAACATTTAATTTCACTCTGTTCTGTTACATTGGTGCAAATGATGCCTCATAATACTTTGATCGGTCAGCATACATCCTCAGTGGTTAACAGTTTATGAGATAAAGTCACAATGTCAACAGGAGATGTTTCAGGGGCTACTAAGGAACAGAAAATCCTTCAAGTGTTCCACATGTCCCACAAAGGCAGTACAAAGGGGTACCTATGCAGGAAAAAGAAAGTGGCCACTTTGGTGGAAAAATGCAGTATTTTTCCCAGAATGCTTGGGGGAAGGCAAAACAGCTGCAGGAAATGGTCCCCTTTTCTTGTGAGAAGTTAAGACCAGGAAGGATGGGTGAAAGGTGGCAACACCTCCTGGCTCATAGGGGGCACTGGTGGAAATGCATGGGACCATTCTGAGTGTTTTACAGAGTCAGCTCATTGAAGGTTCAGGGCATAAAGACAACAGGACCTGCCTGGTGCCCCCGTACCAAAAAACACCATGTTTCTGTCATAAAAAAAACATATCCATTAAAGTTCTTAAGTGACATGGATAATTTTAAGAAGGTGGTGAGAACCTACTGATAATCACTGCCCAAGGGAAATCTGCTAGAGTCTCTACACTACAAAAACAGCCCCTCAAAAATAAGAAAAACAAAACATTTCTAAGAAATAAATCCTTCACATAAGCAAAATTATTAACCAGACCAAAAACAAAATTTTAAAAGTCTATGCTCAAGTAAAAACATTTAGATGTAAGATGAAGAGGAGGTTAGGAACATGCACAGAAATTAGTACATTTTAATGCAAATTTTTGTGAATCTTATTATTTTTTCAATTTTACATGAATTTCATGTGTCATTTTGAGTTTCTGAGTATGCATTTTGTGTTTATTTTTATTTTTGTGAGAGAGTCATCATACTGCCACCATTTTGGTGAGGTCAAATTTGATTTTGGTGGCCATTTTTGTTGTGGCTTAGTTGACTGTTTTTGGTCAGGTGACCATGACCTTGTGATTTGTGACATCATCACTGCCAGCAGATATAAAGATGGCGACACAGGCTTTGGTTATTTTGGTTTTGGAATTTTTACAGCTAATCTTGATGCGTGTGTGGAAAGCACAGGGTTTCTTTGGTTAGAAATGTATTCTTTTTATCTTTTTTATTCTGCTCAGATTTTTGACTTTGTGTGGGAATCATTTTGTTCTTGTTATTAAAACTCACAATAAAAGTGTATTTTCTCCAGAAAACAATTGACTGAGTTACCTCATTGTTGACACATAGAACAGAAGATTTTTTTGTAGCCTCATAATAACTTGTTGCAGTCGAATGTCCCAGTTTCCATTTGAATTTTGTAGTTAGATGCTAATTATGAGAAATATTCAGATTGTTGTGATTCTATATATCTATTTTTTGTGAGAAATAATTTTGTCTAATTAAAAAAATGCTAACTGAAAGTGAAATATTCTGTTCTATGATGCCACAATGATTTTTCATCTAATTTTCTCTGTTTACACGTGTTGCCCACTAATATGCTAGTTTTTGGCTCTATAACCTTAAAGATGGTATACAAGAGTAACTTGGAGGTAGCATCTGTCTATTACACTGTAAAAAATGCACATACAAAAACTAGAGAAAAAAAAACTTTAATGGGAATTGTTTGGGGTTTATTTAGCAAAAATATTTGCCAGTGGAGTGAACAAAATTTGCTTGACAAGAGTTCTTAAAGCAAGCTAAAAAAATCATAAATACAAATTTTTTGATAAGTTAACAATTCTTACAATAAGAAAAACAAGATGTAATACCATGATATTAATACTTTGCACTTGCTTAGATTTCATTTTTTGCAGTGTAAGCACATACTACAAGTCAGCTTATATTAGTCAATATGTTAAGCAGCCTACAAAGATTTGTGTGTTGAAACAAGAAAATACCTCCTGGTGTGACTCGTGTTCTGGCCTTTCTGTCCTACTGGTGTCTTTTAAAGTCAAGAATTAGTTTCAATATCTGAGTCAGATAACTCATGACCAGTTATGTTGAATTTACCAAAATCATCTTGCATTCCTATTGGTAAATGAAATAATCTATTGTAGAAAATTGAGATTTCTAACCTAAAATAAGAAGTTTATACTTGTGAAGATATCATTTTTTTGCAGTGTATGATATAAACTGGATGGACTTATTTCTTCACTTAAAGCTTAGAAGACAAGAAAAGATCCAATCCCAGTTACAGCTATATTATAAGGGATGTTAACATCTAAGAAGCGTAGTGTTTCCTTAAGAGGCATTAGCTCTCTGGAAATGTGTTCTTTTCAATTGCGGCGTTTTAATTAACTTGAATTTAAATAATTATAAATTAAAAATGTATTATCCCCCCCCCCCCCCCCCCCCAGCATGCAATATGGTGGTTACAAGATTACATGAGAAGTATAAGAATAATTTAGCTCACTTTACTGACGGATTCATGTGGTATTACAGACGGGAGGCTTATGACAGACTCTATCAAGCATGTGGGGGTCTTGACCAACGCAGTCTGACATCTTTCGTCGCCACGCTGAAAGGATTTTCCGGACGGAGGACATAATCTTCCGCCCATTAGCTTCAAAGTGTATTGGCCATAGGTCCATCCTTATATACTGGTTGCTCCACATGCAGGCTCTTTTTCTGGATCCAAACAAGGACAGGAAAGGACTGAAACCCCACCTTCAAAATACAGGAATAGCACAATGCCTACATGCAGTTCTCATTCTCCCAACAAGGAAAGAGAAGTTTGTGCTGACAGAGGACAGAAATATACTAGTCTGTCTTTAGGCTGACTATTCAATTTTCCAGTTGTCTTTTGGCCATCTAATCCTGTGCTTGGCTTGGCAATTCTAAATGCTGAGCCCCTGCGTACCATACCTGGTCTGCCTGTATGAATGAATCCATAATTGTGGGCACAGAGATAGTGACATTAAACTTAATAACAAAACATATTATAACATGTAGTAAATATTTAGTATAAATGATCAGAACTGTGCTAACATTTACACAGAAATTACAGTGGCTGCAAATTTGCACGTTTCATTTAAGCAATTTTTGTGTATTATTCTTGAGCACTGCATAGCTCTGCTAGTTTATGCTTATCTAACGGGTTCTGTTTTTTCCCTCTTTTTCTATTTGTTAAAAAGGGAATAAAGTAAAAATCAATTTGAATGGTGGGTTGGGAGAAAACTTCAATGAACATCATAAGACCTGTTTAAACAACGTGGAGTACACTGGATTTCACTTAACATGCACTTGCACTCCTCTCCCATTATAGCAAACACCTGGGGAACCCTAAGCAAGGAGAACCACTTTGACAGAACATAAGATACTAAGTCAAACTGCCTAATATACTATTCTTAAATTGCTGTCTGAAATGTAACACCAGTGTATTTTTATTAATTAAGTAGAATGAAGAGATTTTGAATGCAGTGACATTAAAAGTAAATTTATATTACTCTAAAAGAAATCTAAAGTACTTAACAAGAAAAGCATTAATGGACTCCTGGATGCTTACAGTCAGTGAAGCACAAAGCCTCTGAGAGTAAAGAGAATGGGAAAATTTAAACCATACAATGTTAGGGACCAGATAAAGCGACACTACAATAGTGGTACAATTCTGATATATAATTAGGCAAAAAGATCGATTAAAGGTGAAACCTTTATAACCTGAGTAAAGTGAAGACCTGCAGCAACTGTGGCTGTCCATAACCAGAGCTCAGTAGCCTTGTCCTTGTTTCCCTGCTGTAAACACTTATGGTGTATTCACACATCCAACCATGAGTGGCTTCCTTCAGGCTTCACGCATAGCACATATAGTGCTTAACAGGAGTGTACGGATACTCAACATCTTATAAATGATGATCTGATCATCTGAAGATTGATACTAGAATACTCATATTATTGCCAAATTGTAATTCATGTAAAAAAAAAAAAAAAAACAATGCTGGGGAAAAATATTTGCCTCAATGTAACTACATGCAGACGTCTTTGACCTGTTGTCATCACTAGAGGATAAAACAGCTGTTCATTCTCCAAAAGAGTTATGGGGGTCTATAAAAGTGCAATAAAATGATGAATATTAAGGCAGTGCCAGGTGTTAAGTCTGACTTAACTGTACACATTTCTCAAAATATACAAACACACATAGCGGGATTTATAGCACTAACCTCAAGATATGTAAACGCATTTAAGCACTCATCATATCATTCAGATTAAACAATATGAATATCCATGAACACAAGTTGAATTATGCTTCCAAATAAATAAAGTGATTCTAATAAAATATTTCCTCCACAAATTATTTTAAAATTCATAAAAAATGGAAGGGATGGCATGGTAGCATAGGGGTGGCTCCAGAAGCCTACAATAAAATCCCAATCCTTTCACTTTGTGTGGAATTTATATGTTGTCCCCATGCAGTGTTTTCCAACAGAAATCTGATATAGCAATGGGGGCAACTAACTAATGGCCACAAAGTAAAAATAACCAAAAGAAAAAATTACACTAATATATATAATCATTGCACTCAGAGTTCCAATCTTCTGGGCAATGATTGGCGATGACATGTGCCGTTTTTTGTAGTCACACCTCACGTCTTTTTAGTTTCTGATCTGTGCAGATGGTTCATGCTTTTTTCTACTTCCATCAAGAAGATAGAAACAGTAATAAATCTTATTATTTCACAGCGTCTTGCATGTTTTCTGACTCTTGGAGGGCCATTTAAGGTTTGTTTTCATCTGCACTGCTCCATATGACTAATTCTTATGTATTCGACCTGCACTGCCTTCCCTTCCATAGACCAAGCATGAGATTTGTAGATCGAATTGTGATACCACATATTGGCTGTTAAATTCTGCATACAGGTGACCCCCACCAGACCCACGAAGCCTCAATTACAATGACCTGTACACTTTGTGACCAACATATAGATAGATAAATACTTTATTAATCCCAAGGGGAAATTCACATACTCCAGCAGCAGCATGCTGATAAAGAAAATATTAAATTAAAGAGTGATAACAATGCAGGTATACAGACAGACAATAACTTTGAATAATGTTAACGTTTACAAAGGGTGGAATTGAAGAGTCGCATAGTGTGGGGGAGGAACGATCTCCTCATTCTGTCAGTGGAGCAGGAAAGTGACAGCAGTCTGTCGCATATATATTGCCAAACAGTCAGTCCCAAATGGAGCCCCGAGTTGGTACATGACTGTACTCTATTTTGTTGTGATGCATGAATGTAGCTGATGTTATTTTACAAAACATCATTTTCAAATGTTTACCATCTATCTATCTATCTATCTAATCTCTTCATCACACGTGAATCTTTGTCCTCGTAGGGCTTCTTTCGAAACCCAAGTCTGTCGTAGATTATTGCATAGGCAGAGCCATGGTTGATTTGCAAATGATTTGCCACATCATCTACTGTCACTCGTGGCTGACACTTGTGTGACCTTCCTTGAACATCTCTATCCATTCATACACACTTTTTCGCGATAAAACACTTTCTCCATACTGTGCACAGTCTTTGATGAATATCGGCACCAGGCACACCCTCAAACTACAAAAAAAACCAAATCATTGCACGTTGCTCTTTCGTGCAAATCACACGTAGGATAGCCATTGTTTCTCACACTGCAGTTACAAATGATCTGACGTAACACTTCAAACTGGCACAGCAGTGACTGGGATGAAGGGGACCTCATATGGAAAGTGCTGGAGTGTGGATAATTTTTGACTCACCCTCATACATACATACACTATTGGTTACTATAGCAGATTTTTTTCAGGACTGTGTAGGAAAACTAGAAAAAATACTGGTGATTTAGCAGAATATCTTACTATTAATTAGTCTGAGAAAAACTCTCAAAAAATGACTCCGATGTCTGTACAGGAATTGGATAAGGGCCACATGCCCTCTCAGCCAGTCATACTCTGGCTCCACTACAGCAGCAGTATTCAAACTCAGGACCCTTAGATTACAATTTCCCATTGGGATTAATAAAGTATCTATCTATCTATCTATCTATCTATCTATCTATCTATCTATCTATCTATCTATCTATCTATCTATCTATCTATCTATCTATCTATCTATGTACAGAAAAGTCTTGCATGCCACTGTACTAAACGAGCCCTTTAACTCAACTGGATAAGCTGTCACTTACTGACTCGGTGGTCCTGGGTTCACACCTGCCTCACATTGTGAGAATGTGAAATGATGACGAAAGGGGAACTAAAATTTTTCACTAGGGTAGCAACCTAAAGGATCAGAGTCTGCTCTTGACTCTTTTTTTTTTTTTTATTTATTTACATGTACCTGATTGGATGGATATTACGTCAAATGCAGTATGCCCCACTGACCTGCCTCTTAAACTTTTCTGCTTGCACTTTCCCTCAAACAATCTTCACCTTAACAGTATTTAAATTAACAATTTAAGTATTTTTTATACTATTACAGATCATAAACCTCAGAGATTCTTTTGTTCAAAAAAAAAACAAAAAAAAAAAAACACATTGCCCAGAGCATCAAGACCTATAGTTATCCACTTCCATGCTTGCCATACACTTATCCTCTCTTTTGTTTGCAGCTCATTTGAAAAATTCAGTTTTTCTCTGCTAGTTTGCAATTTTCTTTTTTTTTCCAGGCATTCTGTAAGGCAAGTTAACATGTATTTAAAAGGAATTAAATATACAGCATAAAGGAATCGCACAGCCTATAACAATTTTGAATACACATTATCAATCCAGCATTCTTTTACAAGTCTATAATTATTAAACAGATTATTAACTGTAGAACACTGGAGGTGGAGTATACTCCAGGCTTCTCCTCATTAGTGTCTAAGAGAGACATTCTTATTTACCAAAGCTTGTTTCATATGCATGTGTTGCCATTTTAATAATAAAACCTTACAAAATCATATACGTTTGATGGTTTCACAAGAAAATCACTGTATAATATGCATATCATTATTATGAAAGATTTATCACAAACAAAGATTGCCTCAAATCCCACAAGTATGCATCACTTTGTGGTAGGCTATAAAGAAAATCAATGCAGTATTTTGGGTCACATTGCTGGTGGGCTTCTTTTCAAAGGCCTTTTCATATATGAAATATAAAAAGGTTTAGTCTACCAGTCTCTTCTGCTGTGTAGAGGTTCATACATTTGCTGGAAAAAAGCAAGATAAAAATGAATCTGTTCATTTCCACAGTTCATTCTTTGTCCATTATAATGTAGAGTTTCTGGAGTATATCCTGGCATGAAACATCTCTACACGGGACCGCAGTTTGTCCATTTAGGGTCGCCATGTAATCTTTATATGCCTGGGATGTACAAGGAAAATTGAGTATCCAGAGAGATGCCACATAGTAGAACATAGAAATGCCAAACCAACAGCAGTGATCAATCTGAGAAATTAACCCAGAACCTCGAACGTGTAAAGAAAACACGGCTAAGCTCAGTACCACCGCACCACACAAGGTATATGGGCCAAATGAAAAATGTAAAAATGTTTTGATTTGTTTTATTTATTGTCTTTTGCTGCTACATTGGAGTTTTGCACAACATTTAAAAATAGCTCTCCAAGCAGTTGATTTTCATATTTTAATAACAAGTTAACATACAACAAGGGTAAATTCATGGAAGGAATTATTAAGGAAAGGATTATGCATCACATGGCAAGAAAAGGAGTGTTAGCAAATAATTTGTGTGGGGTCAGACAAGTATGATGGAATTCCTTGAGTAAGTAACGAAATGATATGATCAAAGAGGTGTATGTGATATCATTTATCTTAATTTTAGCTGGCATTTAATTAGGACTGACTTGAGAGGTTGGCCATCACACTAAAAGTGGGAGTTCAGGGCACCATCTGTAGGTGGGTGCATAATTGGAAACAAAGAGTTAAGATCCAAGGAACCTTATCAGAAATAGTTAATGTTAAGAGTGGTGTCCAGCCGTTGTCAGTGCTCTCATATATATAATATGTATATGTATGTGTATGTATATATGTATGTATGTACAGTGGTGTGAAAAACTATTTGCCCCCTTCCTGATTTCTTATTCTTTTGCATGTTTGTCACACAAAATGTTTCTGATCATCAAACACATTTAACCATTAGTCAAATATAACACAAGTAAACACAAAATGCAGTTTTTAAATGATGGTGTTTATTATTTAGGGAGAAAAAAAATCCAAACCTACATGGCCCTGTGTGAAAAAGTAATTGCCCCCTTGTTAAAAAATAACCTAACTGTGGTGTATCACACCTGAGTTCAATTTCCGTAGCCACCACCAGGCCTGATTACTGCCACACCTGTTTCAATCAAGAAATCACTTAAATAGGAGCTGCCTGACACAGAGAAGTAGACCAAAAGCACCTCAAAAGCTAGACATCATGCCAAGATCCAAAGAAATTCAGGAACAAATGAGAACAGAAGTAATTGAGATCTATCAGTCTGGTAAAGGTTATAAAGCCATTTCTAAAGCTTTGGGACTCCAGCGAACCACAGTGAGAGCCATTATCCACAAATGGCAAAAACATGGAACAGTGGTGAACCTTCCCAGGAGTGGCCGGCCGACCAAAATTACCCCAAGAGCGCAAAGACGACTCATCCGAGAGGTCACAAAAGACCCCAGGACAACGTCTAAAGAACTGCAGGCCTCACTTGCCTCAATTAAGGTCAGTGTTCACGACTCCACCATAAGAAAGAGACTGGGCAAAAATGGCCTGCATGGCAGATTTCCAAGACGCAAACCACTGTTAAGCAAAAAGAACATTAGGGCTCGTCTCAATTTTGCTAAGAAACATCTCAATGATTGCCAAGACTTTTGGGAAAATACCTTGTGGACTGATGAGTCAAAAGTTGAACTTTTTGGAAGGCAAATGTCCCGTTACATCTGGCGTAAAAGGAACACAGCATTTCAGAAAAAGAACTTCATACCAACAGTAAAATATGGTGGTGGTAGTGTGATGGTCTGGGGTTGTTTTGCTGCTTCAGGACCTGGAAGGCTTGCTGTGATAGATGGAACCATGAATTCTACTGTCTACCAAAAAATCCTGAAGGAGAATGTCCGGCCATCTGTTCGTCAACTCAAGCTGAAGCGATCTTGGGTGCTGCAACAGGACAATGACCCAAAACACACCAGCAAATCCACCTCTGAATGGCTGAAGAAAAACAAAATGAAGACTTTGGAGTGGCCTAGTCAAAGTCCTGACCTGAATCCAATTGAGATGCTATGGCATGACCTTAAAAAGGCGGTTCATGCTAGAAAACCCTCAAATAAAGCTGAATTACAACAATTTTGCAAAGATGAGTGGGCCAAAGTTCCTCCAGAGTGCTGTAAAAGACTCATTGCAAGTTATCGCAAATGCTTGATTGCAGTTATTGCTGCTAAGGGTGGCCCAACCAGTTATTAGGTTCAGGGGGCAATTACTTTTTCACACAGGGCCATGTAGGTTTGGATTTTTTTTTCTCCCTAAATAATAAAAACCATCATTTACAAACTGCATTTTGTGTTTACTTGTGTTATATTTGACTAATGGTTAAATGTGTTTGATGATCAGAAACATTTTGTGTGACAAACATGCAAAAGAATAAGAAATCAGGAAGGGGGCAAATAGTTTTTCACACCACTGTATATGTATATATATATATATATATATATATATATGTATGTATATATATATATATATATATATATATATATGTATATATATATGTAGGTTACCCTTGACCCATAGGTGCTGACTAAGAAATGGTTTAAAAATTTTGTGGTCCAAGTGCGAAATTTCTTATCATTTTTAGACCTGTTTGTATGTCTGTACACTTTTCACAAGAGAACTACTTAACGGATTTAGATTGGTTTTTTTCTATAATTTTCTTGAACATTCCAGCTGATTTTGCAACTTCTCTCATTGCACTAAAAATCATAGTTCGCTTGCAGGAGTGATATGTTCACACTAATACGAGACAGAGGCTGCGGGCCGAGGGGAGGGGGAAGAGTGACGTCAGGAGTAGAGAGCTGGGCGAGGCCCTCCTCACTTTCCTTTTTGATTAATACGCAGATGAAGCAGCGGGGGATGGCTAGTGTATATATGTATTGTGGCATATGGCCAGCCATTTATCTCGGCCAATACCCCCACACCGCCAAATGGAGCCCTCCCTGTGACGTGGAGAGGCCCCGAATTCCGGCAGGGCATCTTGGACCTTGGAGTTGTCCTTCACAGCCCTGCTGGATACCATGGGGGCCACCAGAGGACGCTGCAGGGAGGATCAAGGACTCGTATGTTCGATATAGCCCGGAAATACTCTGTAGTCACGAGGACAGAAGAGATAAAGTACTTCTGGGCTGAAGAAAAGAAGAGTTTTAATCTGACCCGGAAGTGATAGGAATCACATGGACTGTGGGGATCGGAAGCACTTCCAGGTCAGGGAAATAAAAGGATTATGGGAGATCCCAGCAGTTGAGCCGAGTAGGGAGGAAGGGTAACTGAGCTGCTGGGAGGTGTGGAGGATTATTGATTGTGATTATTGTATTGAGAATTGTATTAATTTATTTAAAGTATAGTGGAATGGAGGTGCTTTGTGCACATTATTAGTATAATAAAACCATTATTTGGACTTTTATCTGGTGCCTGATCTGAGGGTTCAAGGGGACGACAGCTCCCCATATCTGTCCCAAACCCATATATATATATATATACCACCAGAGTTTAGTAATGGTATTGAATGGATTTGTACCATGTCATGGATGGAATATGGCAGCTGATAATCAAATTGAATTCCTCTCATTCTCAAGAGAAAGAAATAAATATTGATTTTTGAATCATGTTATATTCATCTGATATTCAACAGCTAGGATATGTAGAAAACTCCTGAGTCCCTGGAGCCATTCTGCTGGGGGTGAACATCACCAATACAAGCTGATACTGACAGCATAGTGCTAGAGGATGTGCTTTTTTGGTACAAATTCAATCCCTAGATATTTAGTTTATAAAATAACATTGGAATGGCACAGGATATCTGAATATCACTGCTTCTCAATGTGCATCTTTTCTCTGCAAAGAATGTGTGAATAATGTACCATAATTTTGTTTGAAAAAGCCTGCCCTTGTTCTGTTACAGCCAGGGTTTATTACTGCCTTGTATTTATCTTTCCTTTCATTGTGCCTTTAAAGTACCTTTAATATTTTATGTTAATGTAATTCTGAATTTACTGTTTCTTATTAAATGTTAAGTCATTGCTTGTGTTTTGTGGGTGGAACCAAAAGAAGCAAAGCCTCCTGAAAGACTGTGGAGTTGGTCCTCTAGTGGATGATTGATAGTTGCTGGAGTTTTTGTGAGTATTGCTTGTGTTTCTGGCTGCTTCCCTTCTGTGTTTTTTGATTTTGCTTTTAGGTGGTGTATTGAGACTAATTCCCTCTGGCTTAATTTTTTACCCTTATTTTCCATTTGTTCTTTTTTTAACCCTAATAGAAATGCATTATTGATAAAGAGTTTTTGCTTGAACTTGTCTTATCTAGTCAGAGGTTTTGCGGCTCCTCTCCTTAGGAAAGCATTCCCCATTTTTGGGCCTGTGCTGGCTGCACCCTCCCAGTAGTGGTTGGGGGATGGCTGTCTGGAGTGAAGACTTGTCTGGGAAGGTTGGTGACGGTTCTTGCCTGTTTTGTGGATCTTTCCAGATGCTTCACACCTTTTTTTTTCACATCAGCTGTTCAATACAAAAAGGAGACTGAGTTATATAATCAATCTGTCTTTTTATCAAGTATCTGATTTAGTATCTTATCTATCTGTTATGCACTTTATTTCAATTGTGAAAGTGCAACAGACAACAACCAACTTGTTGCCCTTGTTAATGCCCACCAGACAACCTACCGTGCTCTGGGGGTTACATTTACAGGAGTACTGGGGTGAACAGACAGTCTGGCCTAACCCAATCCATATTACTAACCGAGAATAAACCGGATATGGACGCAGGGACATGGCGATGGGACCATGAGATGTACTGCGCAGGCGCGCATTTCATAAACCGCAAGCGAAGTCGTATCCACCACAAACGAAGGAGTCACGGCCCAAGAACGAAAGAGCTCAACTAACGTGAATGAGAAATGAAGCAACAACGCGCCCATAGCTACCACTAACGACACAACCACACAAAAAAGAGGATTCTGCGCTGCACCCCAGAGACAAACGTGAGAGGCTACGGAGGCCCCACAGGTCCACAAAGATAGTACGAAAGGCTCAGGCGTCACCGCCATATTGTGAGTGGCACTACTGCGGAGTGAAGTTAGGAATAATGTGCTGCTTGGGATTGTACAAACCGCTGAACGCTTTACACCAAATTCAAACACAATACAGCTCAACGATACAAACACGAGCCCACCTGGATATGATCAATGAACGCAGGCGCCTACAACACGCGTCTGAAACTGCGGAAGCAAAGCAGGCACGGGTTCAAAACGAAAGACCACAACTGAGGGAGATAAATAATCTCTTTCAAATCTATTTCGGGTTACCCAAGACCAGGGGTTGGCGAGCGAAGTGAGCAGGGGGCAGAGCCCCCTAGTCAAACTCTGTGGTGTGAGAAGTCTGCACGGAAACCTAGTGCCACTAGGGGGAGCTCTTCAGAGCTACCAGCAGACACTTGAGCACTGGCCGGAAAACCTGGAAATATTTGTGGAGGCTCTTGGGGAAGGGCTGCAAGCCCCTGCACTCAGTATACAGAGGGGGACTTGGAGTTGGGAGAAAGCCATTACTAAGTGGCAAGGCAAGAAAAGAAGGTTAGAGGTGAACTATAAAGAGGGGTAAACAGGACAACCATAAGGCTTAGGTTTTTATTATTTTTAAGCCTTTATATGTCAAGGACTTCATTGTTTTTATTTTTCATCTGCTTTGGTAATAAAACCCCTTTCATTTGTGACTTTTTTCCTTTTGGTTGTGATTTACGTTAAGGGGTAAAGCATGAGCATCCCCCCCTGTAGTACACACAGTCATATATAAACTTATGTTTTATTTTAACTACATTACATTTGAAAGAGTGTATATAGTGCTGAGCTTATATGTAGAGGTATACTTTATAGGAAAGAATTACAGGTTTGTTGGAAAGGAGGCTCCACTCCCACTAACCAGCATAAAGACACGTGTAATGTGGTGTGGGTGCGTTTTTAGCAATACAACATTATGGAAATCATTGAGCTCTTTATTTTAATGGAATCTAAAGAATTTGTTTCCTCTCTAGTAGTTCTCCAGTGCTCCCACTTGTCTCTGTTCACATATTAGCCCTAATCGTCTGAGTGAGACCACTGTGTGCCTCACCATAATCTGTCACTGCACTCCTACTGTGCCTGGCAGGGATCCCAAGTCATTCTAACAAATGTCTGCAGCTGCCGAGATCCAATACAGCATTTCTTTCTTTTTTTTTTTTTTAAACAGCAGTGAGAGGTAAGATGTTGAAGGGTGACGAGGAGCCAGGCCTTTAGTGTAATGCATCAAAGAGGTCAACACAAAGAGGAAGCAACAGCTTAGGTCAGGACTGACAAATCGGCCTCCTCCAGTAGCCACTGCATCAGTGCTTCAGGTGTTGCTCATTCTTCTTATCAGGCAGGATGGCTTATATCGGCTTTCTGCAGGCTCGATCACTTGAGCGTGTGCGTTTTGTTTTTTTTTTGTTTTTTTGAATACTTGATAAAACTGAGATACGTCTTCCCAAAGAGTGAAGGAAGCCTTGACCTTTATTTTATTTCACATGTAACCAGCCCTAAAATGATTATCTTTAGAAAAATGAATGCAACAAAAAATAATGTAATTCTGCAGTCATAATAAATGTGTGGGTGTGGCTTTGCCTTTCACTTAACCCTGACATTGATCGAGAGACACACAATTTTTATGGACACATTTATTTTTCAAGTTAATGGTAAGTACAATATGGAATACAATTATGGGGGAAAAAAAACACATGCAGTTGGCAAAATGAACACAACACCTATCAGCTCCGTTCAGGTTGCCTTAAAAAATTCTATCTGCTCTGTCTAGCTGGTCAGCTTTCCCCTCCTTTTTAGAGCGCTTAAAATTATTTTTTTTTAAATACTTATGATTTTACTCTCCTCCTCATATTACATGCCCCACTTCCACTTTTATAATCTTCTTTCTCAAAACATACTGGGACTGTTTGCATTATCCTGTGAGCTTGGGATGATCTGGTCTTAGCACATATTTATGGTAACAAAACTAACTTCCATATTTAGTGCTGTTTCAGTGCGCCCCCTAGCTGCGGACTATCAGTGGACCAGTGGTTGAGTAAGACTACTAAGTGTGGTTGTAGTGTGCTTCTTGGACTCGGAGAAGGGAAACAAGGTTGCAAACTAACTTAGACCAACTCGTTAGCAGGTGTAATAGACTTAGCACAGTTGATAATGTTACAAAATGGATTCTATATGCATCAGACAGCCTACTACTCTCATGAAAAAGTACTTTTATGCTATTAAAAATATGGAAACCATTTCTCTCACTCTCTCTCTCTCTCTATTTATTATAAATATAATATAATATACAAATACAACAACAGCGCCCATATGCATGTGCTGTTGGCTGCTGCAGAGAGTTGATTCTACAATAAAATAAAATAAAAATAAAAAGAGGAATAACCTTGTAGGTCAATCATCACCCCGAATGCAGATAGTAGACATCACGTAGTTTATGTGTACCAAATTTCAGGTCAATAGTTCAAACAGTTTGCAAGCTACAAGTGATTTAAAATCCTGGACAGAAAAACGGACAGCCACGGTAGCGTATTATATAAGAAGATTATATAATATCCAATGTCTTAAAAAACTAAATTTAACGGTTTTAGATTGGGATTTTTTCTATAACTTGCTTGAACATTCCGCTTCATTTTGCGACTTCTCTCATCTCGCTAAATATCATAGTTCGGTTGCAGCATCGATTCATTTGTGCAAATCCAAGAGAAAGGCTGTGGGGCAAGGGGAGGGGGAGGTGGGACCTCAGGGCTAGGGAGCCGAGCGGGACCATCCTCACTCATGCGCCAGCCTCCGTTTGAGTCTCTCTACCTTTCACCATGTGTTGGAGCGTACCTCGCCTATGCTTAGCTAGCGATACCTGTTTGTTCAGCAGACATTATCATCTAGAGATTGTTAAAGAGTAACGTTTGACATTTTTGAGAGAGAGATAACAGCTACATGTGTTTTAGAGGGTAGCTGCTCATTGGCAGAGATATCATGGCCACGTGATCTTCTCCCCACACAGGGGGCGCTCTCCCATCACAGCTGAACACGATCAGATACAATGCCAATGTTTAACATTGGAGTGTACCTACTTTCCGCTAGGCCAGAGATAACTTGCCAACTTTTTACAATTTTGGCAAAGAGATCACTGCTACATTCTTGCCCCTGATAGCAAAGCCAAAAATATTGTATATCAAGAGGCCCTCAGATATGAAAGCTATCAATATAAATCCACCCATCCATCCATTTTCCAACCCACTGAATCCGAACACAGGGTCACGGGGGTCTGCTGGAGCCAATCCCAGCCAATACAGGGCACAAGGCAGGAACCAATCCTGGGCAGGGTGCTAACACCACCGCAGTCAATATAAATTCTTAATACAAATTATAAAATTTTTTTATTATTTATTTTTAAAGTTTGTCCTGTTTCACTACTATGTGGGCAGAGCCGCAGGGACAGCTAGTAGATTATATTTATATTTGGACTGAAGTATAGTGTGATAGTAAATCAAATAAACTTAACTCAGTGCCACCCAAAAAGAAAAGCGATACATGTAAATATTTATATTACATAATATAAGAAAAATGAAAATACAGATCAGCATACATTTAACCATTAATCTTCAGTAAAAACATGTAGAACTGGTGTCCCTAATTAAGAAATTGCTCAGGCACCAGTTCATTCAGTTCAAATATTGCTTATTCTAGCAAACAACTAACTTAATAGGAACATTACCTTTTGAATCCCTGTTTGGCTACTGAATAACCTAACGTGTTTTAAAAGGTCAGATTGCACTTATTTATATTACTATACTAAATCTTAACAACGTGATGCCCTGTGCAAAGACACCTTGCACATATTTTGGACTCTGAGAAACTGCATCATAACTGAGCGAACAGAGTGAGGGGTTAGAGAGTCGGGCGCTAAACCTTCTTATGAAAAAAAAAAATACAGAAAGTTTGTTTATTTCAGTATATGTCTCATAACACAGAGGAACTACAAAAGAAAGGGCAGAGCAGGCTCCTTTTTTCTTAAGAGATTACATTTCTTTAATGTGGTGTAAATACAAGAGACAAAGGACAGAGAAGGTTTGGGGATCCACCCTGTATATTGTAGCAAATGAGTAATCACATAGGACTGTGTCCAAAGTGGGACTGAAGGCAAAGGATAAGTGGCTGGGTTTTTATAGGTGGTGGGATAGAAGAGGCGAGTCCAAGGGGGATGTGGCAAAAGTGAAGTAGGAGGGCATGGTCTGGAGGGGGATGAGGAAGCTGGTTAGGATTTAGTTTGTCTTACCTTCTGGTGATCTGCAGAAGAAGGAGAAAAGGCATTGGTGCACAGCGTTAACCCCTGCCTCATCATTTTACTCCCAGTTATGGCCATTGACTGCCTCCCATGCACACGTGTGTGATGGCGGGTAATGACATACTTCATATCTTTTATAACTTTGTGATGGCCAGTGCAGTTTTCTGTGCTGTGGTGTGCTGGGCCAGAACCATCTCTTTAAGAGAGGCCTACCAAATCAACAAGCTAATTAAAAGGGCTAGTTCAGTTATAGGACACACTCTGGACCTTCTGTAGGAGAAAATTAAAGCAAAACTGAGTGTCATTATGAACACTGCTACACATCTCATTGACACCCTAACACTGAGGACTTTCAGCGAATGAAATATTCAGCAGACGTGTGTCACAAAACGCTATGGATGCCCCTTTATACCAACAGCAATACATCTGCATAATGGCTCATTGGGACTGTGCCAGCCAAGTCAGAAGTTTTAATTCTTTTTAATTTTCTTCCTTTTTAGTCATTCTGGTGTTTGAGTATTTATTTATCTATATTTTTATTTATTTAAGGAGCTTCTGTAAAAAGCCAGATTTCCTCCTGGGGATAAATAAACTTCTATCTATGTATAAGTGCTGTATCACAATCTGATGCCAAGCAATAGATTATTAATAAACTCGGTCCTGGTGCATTTACACAATCAAAACATAGTGTAAATATAACTAAATAAAGGTAAAAAAGTCTCAAGTTCTTCTCCTCTTTACCTTCTCCAAAATTACTTGAGGCAAAGAGACATTGCAGAGCTCCTCAACAGGGTACTGACCAGCTCACAATAATGCCTCTTCTTCTCAGCACTATTAGAGAACTTCATACCGTCTTTCCCACCTAGGGACTGTCTGAAGAATATCAGCATAACCAATCGGTTCCCCATAGTGCCTGCAGCGTCTGTCTTTCCCAGGTTTATGCCTCCTTCTCAGTAATCAATCATTGAGCTTGGAAAAGGCTGCTATCCTTCACCAATAAACCACACCAGTAGAAGGCGGTTTTCTAGCTAACCCTTACAGTGTTTTAAATAACCTTGCAGGATGTCTGCAGCCAAGCCTAGTCAGACAACTCTCCAGTCACATCCAAAGACTTGCATTCAATCTCCTAATCACAGCACACATTTAATGGAGCCTTAAATCCCCCACATGTGCATGCCCTCACACAAAATGGACCCACGGTCCAGTCTCCTTTCCTTAACTCGCTCGGGTAAACCCTCTCCTGAACTCTCCCCAGGTCTTCTAGTAACATGCACCTCACATGTTACTCATCCACTACATGGGACATAGCACTGCCAGGATGTCGGGACCACACACGGAACTTTGATCAAGTTCCACAAATATCTCAAGGAGAATGTACCTGAGCACAATATGAAGTGCTATAGCAAGGGGTCTGCAAACTTATATGAATGAGAGATTTCAGTTTTTGATTTTCAATAAATTTGTAAATCTTTCTGAAAATGTTTTCACTTTGTTATTATGGGTTATTGAGTGCAGATTGATGAGCAAAATGGAAAATGTATCCATTTAAAATGAAATCAACAACATAATAAAGAGTGTAGAATGTGAAGGGGTCTAATTACTTTTTGAATCCACTGTACACTTATTTATAAAGATTGAGAGAGCATTTTAAAAAAATTATTTACCGTACTTGCATTCCACCACGTGGAGGAAGAAGGTATGAACTTGAAGCCCACCCATGGTCTCTCCACACCTCCAAGCTCCGCCCTATCAACAAGTCACTTCACAGTGAGAGTGACGCATATGGATGGGCTGTAATGGTTGTGGACCACCAGGGGGCATACCAGCCACCCTACCCAACACAGACAGGCATAGACATACACTTTTGGTGTGGGAAGAGCTTCTCCTTGCTTCCCACCCTTACAGCACAGCTTTTCAGTAAAGAACCCCAGGTTACTTTTCTTCCTTTCTCCTTTACACGCTGCCACTCCTCCTCCCGCAAGCTTCGTCCTCTTCCACCCGACTCTGGCATCTGGAGTAGTGGCTGTTGACTCCTTTTATAAGGTACCAAGAAGTGATCCAGGTGCTCATTGACCGGCTTTCAGTATCACCCAGAAGTGCTGCAACACAGGGCTCCAACAAAGTCCAAGCACCCTCCAGTGGTGACCATGGGCTCCAAACCCATGGCCGTACAGCAAGCCAGGGTGGCTGCATTCTAGTGTGACCAGGAAGGTAATGTTCAGAACTCAGTCTCTCTGGTCCTTCGGATACAGGTGCACCCCGGCTGGGCAAAGGTTCCGGTCGTCCATCACATGGTTTAACTGCTTTTATTCTTGAAGGTGCTTTTCGCAGCAATTACAACTGAAGTTTATAGCTTTGTAAGTAAGAAGCAGGATTTTGAAAATAATTGTGGCTGACAAGGGGCTGTTGTGTTTGGATAAGCAGACAACTAATGTGTTTTAATGATGAGTGATTAGGGCTTTGTTTATTTACTTTTTGTATTTTAAAACTGTAAAACCTGCCTCCTTTTGTAACGTGTTTAATCGCTGAGTGTTTTTTATGCAGCAAATAAGAACTCCACCTGCCCTGCTGACACTTTCAGTTCCTTCAGATTTCCATTAACATGTTTGCAAAATGAATGGGTTAACGTTTGTATTTTTTTTTTTAATGTACGTTCTAGCCTCAGTGAACAATTGTTAAATTACTTTGTGACTAATGGCTTTTTTTATATCTTTCCTTGGTTGTAAGTGTGAAACTGAAAAATAAATAAACTGTCTACTTAATTAGCAAACATTGAGCATCCACTTGGAGGGTTAAGCTAGGTAAGCAAAGACAAACAGTGATGTGCAACTTCTCCCTCTACTTGTAATGCAAATTACCATCATTAACTGCAACCGTTTTACTTGATAAATATGGTTCTTAGCACGTTTTATGATGCCTCTTTATGCACAATTAAGAACTTGTTACTTCTCTTGACACTGCTTTTACATTTTTAGTGCATTTTCGAAAGTGCTATAACTACTCACATTCATCTCAGACTCTCTTCTTCAGTATGTCATGTGAGCAATGTAATGGTTTTCTCAAGTTCACACAGTCTCATCAAATGTAGGGATGTGCAAGTCACATTACAAGTATGGTCTTTTGCTGTAGCCAATTATCTGATGGAAAAAAAAACATACTATGCCTTTTTATAAATAAATTGTATCATGCAAAAGAGGTGTTTCATAAGAGTCAAAATGGATCACTCAGATTCTGTATTACCAAGGGTGTATATATTCATAACATCACCAAAGATACAAAGTAGTAGCAAAAATGGTAACTTTCATAAAAATATAATACAAAAGAGGGCTGATCACAGGGAACAAAAGTTCAAATACCTCTCAGTCCCTGGCTATACATGTTCTGATGTCCTCTCTATGCAGTGGGTATGACTTGTATATCTGATTACCATACGTAAGTACTCGCCATCTGACTTCATACCTCTCTCACAACTCATGCCTCTCTTTTTCTTCTGCTAGTTGAGTGTACACCACAAGCTCCTGACTCCAGATTCATTGAGATACTAGGAGTGAGATAGCTTCAATCCCAACCTTTAATCACTTTTAGAGCTAGACATTACCTTATATTTGCTCCAGAAACACAGATCTAGAAGTCTCTCTCCTTATCACCCCTATCGCTTTTTCTGTCAACCCTGGCCTCTCTATTCATTTCACAAGTTGTGTCTACCACAAATTCTCCTCCTGACTCCAAACTCAATAAGCCCCAGGTGATAAGGTGGGCTAAAATTATATTCCAGGGTCACTTCCAGTTTCAGAGTCAGGATGGCTCTACATTTACTTCAGGGACGAAATGCTAAAACTCTCATGTGGTCTTCATATACAACTCTTGTATTGGCCTTGGATAGGTCTCCAGGGTTGCTTTGAACTGGCCACACTATTCGACTACATTAACATTATGAGGCTGAAGTGACTCAAATCCGATTTTTTTTTTTTTTTTGCCTTAATGTTTTCAGTGCTGTGTGGACAACAGAAATCTGATATTTTCAAATCAGCTTTGAGTCACTTTCCTATGTTGCCATAGATCAGATATGTAACTTATTCGTGGCCAAATCGGAATCTGTGGGGGTTTTATTGCCTATACATATGGGCTGAATGCTGTCATCATCAGCGAGCACCGGATGTGCAGCAAAATAACAATAGAGGAGAGCTATACAGCAGCTTTAACAATCACGGTCCCACCATTGCTGGCTCCTTTAGCATGCTCACACATCTCTTGGTGCAACTGTGCCAGCAATAGCTGCGAGAACAGCCAAAGCTAGCCGTCTGGTTTGTTTTCACCTTCTTGAACTAATCATGTACAGCTGATGAATGGTTTGCCTCCTCCAACAAAGGAGGTTGTGATGCATTATTATTATTATTATTATTATGCATTAGGCTCTATTGTTGGCATGGAGCTGGACAGTTTAACATCTGTGGCAGAGCGAAGGGCGCTCAGCAGGCTCCTATCAATTATGGAGAATCCACTGCATCCACTAAATAGTATCATATCCAGACAGAAGAGCAGCTTCAGCGACAGACTGCTGTCAATGTCCTGCTCCACAGACAGATTGAGGAGATCGTTCCTCCCCCAAACTATGCAACTCTTCAATTCCACCCGGGGGGGGGGGGGGTAAACATTAACATTTAACATTATACAAAGTTATTGTCTGTTTTTCACCTGCATTATTATCTTTCTTTAATTTAATATTATTTATTGTATCAGTATGCTGCTGCTGGAGAATGTGAATTTCCAATTGGGAATAATAAAGCATCTATCTATCTATCTATCTATCTATCTATCTATCTATCTATCTATCTATCTATCTATCTATCTATCTATCTATCTATCTATCTATCTATCATACGCTAGATCAGAGGTCTCCAATTCCAGTCCTGGAGAGCTACTGTGGCTGTAAGTTTTCATTCTAGCCCTTTTCTTAATTAGTGACCAGATTTTGCTGCTAATTAACTATTTCCCTTTGTTTTAATTGACTTTTCTTGAGACTCTGACTGCTGAATTGATTCTTTTTTCCTTAAATGGCACCTAAATATAAATTTGATGTGAAGTGAGCCAACAGATGACCAACTAAGTTGGGGCCTCAAACTCCAACCAACTTCACTTCATTCAGTTTCTTAACTTGAAGCCAACTCTCGTTGCTAATTAAACCCGTTATTTAATTCCATGGTGCTCATTCTGCCATGGCAGACATTTCCAAAACTGCTGATTTTCTTTTGTAAGAGTGCTGTCAAAATGTTTTGTGGACCTGAGCAGATCAACATTACTGAGGCCTTCACCTTTCTTTATTTTCAGTTACCGTGTGATGGATGCAGGTTGTTGTT
This sequence comes from Erpetoichthys calabaricus, assembly GCF_900747795.2. Classification (NCBI taxonomy): domain Eukaryota; kingdom Metazoa; phylum Chordata; class Cladistia; order Polypteriformes; family Polypteridae; genus Erpetoichthys; species Erpetoichthys calabaricus. Next base: position 70,513,708 of record NC_041408.2, read on the forward strand.
TATGTGTTGGTTCATTTTGTGTATTAATATTGTTTGGTTGCTAATTAAGGAAAAAAGAAATAATTAAGGGGGCAGAGTCTTAAGTTGTGCATCAATTAAAATTAAGGCAAAGAGTTAATTAGCAGCAAAATCTGGTCACTAATTAAGAAAAGGGTTGGGATGAAAACCTGCAGCCACAGTAGCTCTCCAGTACTGGAGTTGGAGACCCCTGCGCTAGATACTAAAAAAACGTGATACATACTGTACACTAGCTACTAGTGCGGCCATTTTGTCTGCTTTAATACAATGAGTCGTCTCACAAGTATGACATTTTTTGTTGTTGGTGACACAGATGACTTCTTCACGATTGTATCAATGTGCACAATGCGTGTCGTTTCAGTGGACAGATGCATTTACATTACAGTTAGATACCGGCCACTTGTGCTTATGAATGTGAACCGTCAAGATAGGCAAATCCGATCTGAGCCAAAAATCGTAATTGAGCAGTGAGGCTTGTAATGTAAACATAGTATTTGAGGGACGATATGGTCCCATATGTTCCCTTCTGAGGTCAAGTGCCCTCTACTTGACAGGGGATATTTCTGCATAAAGTACATTTAAGAAATCTAGTCTCCGTAATTTACATTTTTGTATATTTTATACTGCATATCCATTTACCCATCCATTTTCTGAAAAAAAAAACATAGTAACATATGGACAGAAATGGAATTTAAATATAGTTTAGGACAACAATCCATCTATGAGAGACCTAGAAATTAAATATGGTGGCAATGGCTACTTGTTTGACTGTGCCAGTACACGTGGATTGTGACCACTCGCGAAGGTTGTTCCTCTTAAACCTGTGGTAAACCTCAGAGGTAGCCATTTCCACAGTGGGGATCTAAAGGAAGAATGGTGGAGGATAGGGTCTTATCAGAAAAACCCACAATTATATACAGTATTTAGCTTCCTACAGCCTGTGATGAAGTGGAGATAATCTGGTAGGTGTCCAACATTTTAAAGGAAAGCAAGGATCTTGGATTGGTGGAGTTGATTATGTAGAGAGGGTGGCCTCAGGATTTTCCTGGACCATGTCTGAATGATAATAATAATAATTATAATTCTTTGCATTTATATAGGGCTTTTCTCACTACTCAAAGCACTCAGCAATTGCAGGTTAAGGGCCTTGCTTAAGGGCCCAACAGAGCAGAGTCCCTTTTGGCATTTACGGGATTCGAACCGGCAACCTTCCGATTGCCAGCGCAGATCCCTAGCCTCAGAGCCACCACTCTGAATGATTCCAGGAAGTTCCAGAAGTAATATTTGGTCAGGGCTTAAAAGTCCATCCGGCCATAAACTCTTTGAATTTGATGTCAGGAGAAGAGGTGGACCAAGGTTTAATTAGCAGGTGGAAAAGCAGAGAGGTGAGAAAGAGACTACTTGGGTACTATTTATATTCTACTGTATGTTAAATGCTCTGAGCACCCTAGACGTTCAGGGAGAGGTTCCAAACTGGGTGGAAGGTCTGCAAGGGCAACAGAGTTATTATTTTTCTGTTAATTTGACCTATCCCTTTGCATCTTCTTCTTTTGTGTCATTATTACATTATTAAAGCACACTTTTGATGATAATTCAGTCTTCTTGAGTTTTATTTGGAGTTCAGGGTCAATTATTCACAACTGTCCATTACTGGACAAAAAATAAAGCACATGCCAATATTAAATTCTTATATCTGCTCAGTCCAGTTTTGGGTAAAGGGGAGCACTGGTCACAATGTGGGAACCAGCCATGGATAGGGCAAGAGTCCAACAACAGGCCACTTCTACACACCTCCTCATTCTTATATAGTGGGATTCAGAGCTCATTTTGGTAGCACTCAGTCCTCACTCCACTTAGGCCTATTTATAGTTGCCAATTAAACTAGCTTGCATTTCTTCTGACTAACAACTAGAAGAAAACCCAAACAGACACATTTTGGGGTAAGCAGACTCCTTAACAGACTATGAATCAAACCCAGATCAAAGGATTTATAAGGCAGCATGTGTAACTCATGGTCCTATGTATGCCCTTTATCTCTTTCCAGATTTGATATGCATTTTAAGTGAAACCTTTGACTGTTGTGATCATTCATTCTTTTTGTCAAAAGCTTTATCTTTGAATGCTGCTACTTCTCTTTTATTGTCGGATATTTGTGACTTCTGTTATTATCAGAAGTGGAAAGACCGGCTTATAAAGTGATTGCTCTCTGATAAAGACTTCCTTCTTCAAATCCTTAGGACACACCGTTAAATGCAATTTTAATCCATCTTAACCTCAGGCAACCCTGAAAACTCTGAACATCTAATAAGATCTGTGTAGCATAGGCTGAACACACACACTTCAAACTTTTTTAATTAAACAGTACCACCTTCTTTAGTAGTCACACATTAGGAATGAAAACGTTTGTCTACTAACCGGTACAAATTTGAAAAGTAAAGCTATATGGCAATTCCTCATAAACTTTATTATTTTCATCCTGCTTTCCTGGGTGATGTTAATGTTGGCAGCATGCTGAGCTGGGCTAACCAGACCTTCCTATGCCCAAGAAATTTCTCCAGCATTTTTTTGGGGAAAGCCCAGACATTCACAGAACAAAAGGGAGAGAGAGAATTCCTACAGTGTGTCCTGGGTCTGCTCCTTAATCTTCACCCAGCAGACTCTGCGTTGTACACCTCCAGACTGAGATGTGCAGGGGCATCGTAACTACACGCCCAAACCACCTCCACTCGGTAGAAGTTCTACTCCTGAGCCCAGCAACCCTTGCACAGGGTCCATATTTCAGGCACTGACGCTTGCTAGTTCTTTAAGTCACTACCAAGTATTCTTACCTACCAATGGGAATGGAGATGGTGACTGATGAGTAAAAAGACAGCTTAATTTGATGACTTCACAGACAGGTACTTTCAAAAAACCTGCTTTCACTGCCCTGATTTGTTGGTCAATATCACATTTCCACCATCGCATGGGGAATAAGACCCTGAGGTACTTGAACTCCCCTAATTGAGGCAGGAGCTCACCTCTTACCACTTTAGGAGAGAATCATGACCTCAGACCTGGTGGTACTAATTCTCATTCCAACCTCAACAAATCATTTTAACTCATTTTCAGAAATAAGTAGTCAATGGTGTAGGAGATATTTTAACATTTAAAACTTGAAACATGAGTCATAGATAAAAATTAATTAGACTTGTGGCAAAGGTGCTGCTGAAAATTGATGTGATCAGCTGGGCTGTCTGAGATAAAATTTTATTATTATTGTGTAATTTTTAATCCTATCTGTTCTTGTGGAAATTACACCACCTGAAGTAATACTGAGTGAGCTTTATGCTTTCTATATACTCTCTTACAATTATTCTTTCATGAATTCATTCCATTTTCCACTCATCTATCTGTTTCTCTTAACTGCTTTTGGTCAGCAGAAAGAGATCTCGGACGTCTCCCTATTAATGGTAAATAAGGCTGATTTATGAAGTTTGTTTTTTTAAACACAAACTCTCCAATCATGTTATTTCCAGAAAGATCTACATGTGAGGTTATTTGGAAAATAGAAAGGGGTGTTAGTTCCTCTGTTGTGTCCAGTGCTGCTAGAATAGGGTCTGGCTCCCAAGGACCCCGAAGTGGATAAAGTAGGTTGGAAAATGGGAGGACAGAACACCTTATTGTTAATTTTCAGTCCATGCTGTCAACCAAGTTGACTGTTTTCGAAATAGCTGAACTGTTGCTGATAGATCACTGTGCACGGTCGTCTACTTTCAGTGATGCTTGCATGGCTTACATGTTACTCCTGACTATACCAGTGACTGTTGCTGTGTGTGAACGATCGTTCTCCAAGTTAAAACTCATCAAAAATGACCTCAGAAGCACCATGTCACAAGACAGACTTAGTGGCTTGGCAGTCGAAAATGAGCTTGCCAGACAACTTGACGTTTCAAACCTTGTTGAGACTTTTGTGCAACAGAAGGCACTCAAGCGAATATTTTAAGATACTAGTGATATTATACGTAATATGATTTGTGACTTTTCAGTCAGTTCCATTTATGTAAGCTTTAACAGTTTAACATTTCTGTAATCTGTTTTATTGTGTACCTTATTATGGCTTACTGTGCATTAGTGTCACTACTGTGAGGATTTGTCAGCGTGACCACTTTTTGATGTCCATTTTCTTAGAACGTTTGTAAAACAGCTCAATTATGTAGTACGAGAGATGTTCAAAAAAGTTTCCGCACTTTTTTTTTTTAACTCTATTTATTAGGAATTTCAAAAACAAATGACATCACTTTTCTATACAGTCACCTTCGTTTGCGATGCAATTTCCCCAGTGTTGTACCATCTTTAACTCCCAATTACTACTACTCCCACCTTCACCATTTCCAACGAAAATATAAAAGTGCAGAAACATTTTAAACATCCCTTGTAGTACCCTGTCAGCCAATGTTGTCATTTTAATTTGTTACAAATTCTTTCTTCTAGAAAGTTATCTTGGAAAAGTAAGCGGGTCCACATTGTACATATACTGTGTTTATGTACTAGTACTACTACCCACACCTCCCACATTCCATTTCCACAGTTTATTTTATTTTTGCTAACTTACAGCGGCTGTAATAAAGCAGTTTAAAAAGTTATTACAAATTTCTTTAAGAGAGCTGGTTTGATTGTCACCTGTGTGTGATCTGATAGTGACGTGGTCGTGGACGCCACTGTCCAGCCAGCCCCTAGGATCTAATTGCAAATAAATTACTAACAGTTATGCTAGGCAGGAGTGGCTCACCTCAGGGCACTGCATAGGGGCCTTCAGCAAGCTAGCTACGCCACTGAATCCAAGCTATGGTTTATAATCATTTTCACCACTATGGGCTGTGCATACTTAACCACAGAGGTTCTTCTACATTTTCCTAAAATGAAACCCTGAGTGGCTTATGTCATTTCACTTCAGACATCAATCCTCATTCTTGCTTAGTGGATGCTAGTACCTCCACTGCTGTCTTGAACTTGGCATCAGCCAATTACTAACCCTTGACTCATCATCAATGAATAGGATAGTTTATTTGATTCATGTTGTCTGTATATTTAGAACCCTGTCACATTCTTATTTGTATTTGAAAATCAGAGGAACATGGAAAATAGCTGAAGGCATTGAAATGCCAGGGTGCATGTGTTTGTCAAGGTAGCAATCTCTTCCATAACCTGGTGAAAGTGATTGCCTTTGCCTGACACTCAGCAATTACTTTCTGATGTTATTTATAGTAGCAGGTACAAGATGCCCCTTCAGACTATTACTGTGCTAATGGACTATCCATTCTGCTTTAGCCTTGCATAGGCAAGCAATATATCACTGTTTACTCTGGTTCTGTGGGCAGCATTCCACATGCCAGAAAGTTAGAGAGATTAATGGTGTCCACCTCTCCAGACAAACTTTATTTGCCGTAGCAGAGATTTAACAGCTTAACCCTTCCTGACATTTGCAGTGCTTATTAGGTGGCAATAGCAACTGTTTAGAAAGACATTGTTTTGTCATAAGCTTGAATAGCACTCCGATATGAGCTGGCAGAATTGAATATCCTTAGTCATGCATTTATTCATTTGTTCTGCTACTCCTTGATCCGTTAAAGGAAAATATCAAGTCTTTTCTGCCGCCAAATGCTACTGCATTTCCTGGTTATCTTACTTATCAATGAAATGCCTATAGCAATATAGTGTTATACTACATTTTAAAATTCACATTTCACAGTTATTGTATATAGGTGCTGTGCAATGGCTCTCAATCAGTCGATTCCTGCTAACCTGGCACAACTGGAATAGGCACCAATGCCCAGGGAAAAAAAAAAAAAGCTGCATTAAAGGAATACTCCACCTAAAACTAATATATTTTTTATATGCTACTTAGCTCATGTAGTTTGTCGTAAAGCCCAATGGAAAAAAAATAATCTCATCTTTTCATGCGGAGTAGACATTACAAAGTTTATGATATAATAAGTGTTGTGGCAGACAGCTGGGGCCCTTACCCAGCCAGGACGCCTCTACAGTGGAAGGACTGGGGCAGAGACCATATTTGGGCCATTACCTCCCTTGGAGTAATGGATGGCAGCCCCCCCCCCCGGGTTCCTTTGGGAGTTGGAGTTTGGAGCAGCCCTGTTGGGTTCCATGGGTGCCACCAGAGGGCATTGCAGGAACGGCTGAGCCCAGCTGCCAGTACTCTGGGAGCCAGAGTCGGGAGGTGGAGGACAAAGCTTGCCAGCAGGAGTGGAGGTGGACTGATAGAGCGAGAGAGAGGAAACAGAAAACAAGTGTGTTATGTGCTGCGTTTAGTACTGTGAACTCTACTGTGCAGGTGGGAAATGGGGGAAGGAGTTTCCCACGAGAAAACATAAAAAACGTGAGTGCTGAATATGTGTCCTGCATCTGTCGGTGTTGGGTCTGGGTGGCAAGAGCGCCCTCTGCAGGTCACAGTGTCTATGGTGACCGACTCTGGACAACAGCAGACAATATCAAAAACATCACACATCAGAATAATGAGGGGTGTAATCCTGTGCAAATGGACTCACTTCCATCAACCCTGAAGCATATGGAGTGATTCATTTCATACACGTTTCACAAACCTGTTGTCGGCTGTGCATTCTGCTGTTCCACTCAAATGTAGAAAAGGAACATCTGGAAGAGAGGTTAACTGCATCGTGGTGCACTGACCTCCCAGTGCAGCTGGATGTTTTAGTTTACTGATCCTGTCTTCTGGTAGTCTCCTATTGATCCTTCAGATCCAAGATGAACACAAGATTTTGACAGTGTTGTGCATAAACTAGTTCAAAAGAGCGTGTTCATTGAACTTAACGTAACGTATTTGCAAGTGAAGGACTTGAACGTGATCCAGATCAGTATTATGTGAAATTCTGGATCTGGTTTAGGTCCAGATTAAACGTTTTGCCTTACCCTGTAATGTAGTGGTAGAGCCGAATCCAAATACGGTACACGGATAAGCACAAATAGTGGATTTTTAAATATAATTATTTCATAAGGATTTTTTGCCATTTATTTGTTGTATTCAGAAAAAATAACATAAAATCATATAGGCACTGTCTGTGTCATTCCCGCTTCGTGAAGCCACTTTATATTTTTCCCCGTTGGACATGCAATATGTGACGCGAATTTTGAAAGGCAGTGTAATAAGTTAGTTTACCTACACCTACACAACTTCCACAGTCATCATTTGGGTCACGCGGCTGGAAATAGAGCAGTTATTTATATGAATAGTTTCTTTTTTGACTGGGAGGATATTAGCGTTTATGGTTACTGTATATGTTTTTGTTGCTGGGTATAACTCAATAAAGTGTATTTAAATAAAATAATTGTATTTTATTCACAAAACTGTAATAGCCTAATATAAGGCATGCAAAATTGAAAAAAAGTAAACTCATGGGTTATTCTCACTCCTTAAAAAACACAAAATGAACTGAACATGAACTACTTCAAAATTGAAATGGTGAACTATGAATGTGAATGTATTCGTTTTAATCTGTGTGAACTTGCACAACACAGGATTTTGACATAATGTCTTGCAATGTTGTCTTCTGCTTTCCCCTGTAAAAGGAGGCTTGGGTTCATGTTTAACTTACCCATTCCCACTGCCTCGTGACCAAATAGATTACTCTGGAATTGTCACAATTCTCCAGTTAACAGCAGAGGATAATGTCCACTTATACAGCTCCACAGAGCATGTCATGATTCTTGACTTGTTACATTGTAATTTTGTTGTGGACATTCAACAGTAAGACTAGACAGTTGTCATATACACGGAGATTTCAAGGGTAATGTCTAAACTAAGACATACTGAAGGATATAATGGAATAAGACTTTTATTTAGGCTGGTTGTGCTCTGTGCTAAACACCTCATGTCTTTTAACCAATCAGAGTATGATATGTAAGCATTAATCAGCACTGTTATGGAAATTCAGTTATCAATAAATATGAGCTTCTGCTTTCATTCTGTGGTCATTCTGACCATGCTGTAACAAACTGCTTTAAAGAATGCTCCCCTTAAGGCATTTAGCCGAGGAGTAATTAAAAAATACAATGAACTGCTTTTCTCCTGCCTGATTACTGATTTGTCCTGTTAGAGGATACGTTTCTTTAATTTAAAATGTTGATTTCTGACACATATTGGTCTTCCTAAAATAGCTCCTGTGCTACCAAGATGACATGTTCTTGTTTCTAAAACTGTGCCTTCAACACTAATACACTTTTCTTTTGATTCATTTTATTTCTGTATTTCTCTACACTATCCCTCCCACCAGTTAAATGCAAGGCACTCTCCTCCTAGCTAAACACTCAACTAAGCACCTAGGACAACTCCCCTTGTAAAGCATACTACCCACTGGCATAGCACAAGTTATTACCTTGCATGGAAACTCATATTGCTATGAGATGGAGTAACAAACATGGTGAGTTTAGATGTGAGACTTCCAAAATGCCCATACAGTTGGCCAGGACCTCCATTGACAAGCCTTTCCCAACACAGCCAATCTCTCAATGCTATCTTCAGGCTTCAGCTTAGGAAGGAGGAGGTTGGGAGCATGCACTAATTACAGCAGGCTCATAGACAGATAGCTGGCATTAAAAGTTAAAAATAAATGCAAACAAATAGAAAATTTCACAAAGATGTCTTAGAGGTAGAGAAGCCATAAAAACTCTGGCTGGTAACCAAGATGCAATGTAATATTTTATAAATGAAAGATTTTATTTTAGCAAAAGGAGAATAAACAAGGCAAAAATGATTAAAAAAAAGAAAAAATTTGTCTAAAAGGCAACTCAAGCAACCAAGTCCCAATACACAAATTCCAAAGGCAAATCCAAAAAACAGGCAATAAAATTCAGAAACCAGTGAGGCAAGTAATAATAATACTAACAAAAATGTCTCCAGTACTAATTTGATGCATCAATGCTGAAATCATCTTCCCTGGTCCAATATAAAGCCAGTGGGAGGTCTCAGTAGCAGAGATGTCAGGGTGGCCCCGCCTCTTGAGGTACCACCCACAGAACACAAATGAATTGACATACATTTAAAATGACGGTACATAATTACCTAATCATAGACAAGCATAATACAAATTGCATAGAAATATGAAAAATAATAATTGGGAAATCCCTGGCTGTAACACAACACATATACTGGATATTACCAGAGCCTTGTATTGGCCCTGTCCAGGTCTCTGCTACAACTTCATGAAACAATAAAAGGTATTTCTTTAGAATGAGTATATTTGTTAAAGTTAATAGTTTTTAACAAAGATGCTGGGTTTGATTAATAATAATAAGTAAGAAAATGTGTGCATGGCAAAACATTCAAGTGTTTTTGTAGACTTGGTTAGCTAGTTTGAAAGTTGGAGCACTTTAAAATTTTCTAGTCACTTCTTTAAAAGGGTTTTTAATCACAGTGTTGTTTATTACATTTTTTATATTTTTGTTAAAATAACAGTGATAGTAGAATGTAATTCCATGTACTAGTAGTGTACATAAAATATGTGTTTTAATACCATTTTACAATGCCATGTGGCTGAAATTCCATTCATAGACAGTGGATTCCAGTGCTTTCAAAATTCATGTGCTGTTGTCAACTGTTGGCTGTCTTTGGCTAATTGGAGTTCAAATTTCTTAAACATAAAACTTTTCTAAGAAGTATTTTGGTGGGGAATTAAAATCTCTTTTGAAGTCTCAAATTGTTGGCTGCATCCCAGCTTTGAAAGTCAGCGGATCATTGAGGTGCTTTGTACGATAAATTGTCAGAGAAATATTGAATCATTATATTCTTTAGATAAAGCAGCCTTGAGGTTGTTTTAAGTGTAACAGAAATGCTGAGTACATGTTTAGTCACTGTAGCATCAAGTGTCACTGAGCCATCTTTCAATATTTCTACATATTTTAAATTAATTAGTCTGTATTTTTGACTTTTACATGAAAATCACGCTACCCACTTCAAATTCATAGAGGAGAATAAGAGAGCTGGTATGACTGAAGTTTACACAAGATGCAGCGCAGTCACAAAGACAAGCGCAGGATGAGGCAGAGGCAGAAGCCAGAATGACCTACAACTGCATTCTGGTACAGAAAGGGACAGTAATAAATAAATAAACACAAAAATACTACCTGATTGAACAAATAAAAAATATCATTATTAGTGAATTACCGTATAAGTTTTCCCACAGATAAGTCGGACTTAATTTTACCGTACAATTTCTGGTATTTTATACTGTTGTTCGTATAAGTCGAATGCAGAAAACTCACTCTATTGGTCCAAGAGATTATGATATGCTAACGCCCACCTGAGAGAGTAACCACGGAGCACACTGCCTTTTTTTTCCTATGTATTGTGCCTACGTGACCACACGGTAATACCCTATCTATTTCCGAAGCAACGATTGCACTGTTTTATATTTTTTGTATCTCACACCCTCATACACCTTTATCGTAAGAGCGTCCCTTATCTACGATGGAGGGTTCGTTCAGGAGAAAGTATGAAGTTGGTTTTAAATTAAACGTCATTGAAGTAGCGAAAGAAATTGGTAACTGAGCTGTTGTAACAAAATTCGTTGCGTCTGAGAAACTGATGTGAGATTGGAAGAGGCAAGAAGATGTAAAAAAAATTTAAGTGTCGCATTTCTGAACAGGTGTATAAGTCGGGGTCTGATTTTATAATCGATTTTTCGGGTTTCAAAACCCGACTTATACGTGAGTATATACTGTAATTAACTATATGCACATCTTCCTTATATGGCAAGACTGAGTCCTCTAACCCCACCTACATCTGGCCCCACCCCATTCTGTGTCCAGCAGTGAGGTACTGTATATTAGCTTCAGCTCACACAGCTGCCAGTATTTTACTTTTTTTTTTTGCTGTCAGAAGCCGCTGCTAAATGACTAAAAGAAAGAACTATATAAGAAATTTACAAGTTTATGTATAATTGAAACAATAAACTAATATGTAGTTGATGTCACATAGAATGTTTCTCTGTTTTAAGATAGATGGTTTGCATATTTGCCGCCAAAGCCTATTAATAGGAGGTTTTTAAATTTCAGATCTGTGAAGTGTGCTTTATTGTGGCTGTCCTAATGAAAATGAAACTGTCCTGACAAATTTCCTTGTTGAATAAATGTGCCAAATAAAACCGGTCCACTGGGAGCCAAATTGCTTCATACAGGCAAAATGAACAGACAGACATGGCTATCATAGCAGCAGGTATAAGGCTGGAAATGGCTCAGGATGGAGCACCAGTCCATTACTGTGCCTCCTCATGCATATACCAGTGCTCACCACAGATCAGTTTAGAATTGCCTTTTAACCCAACATGCATGTCCTTGGGGGTGTTGGAGGAAACCTATGGGAAAATGTGATGATCCCACATAGACAATCAGTTAATATGGGATTTGAACTCTGCCACTAAATCTTTAAGTCTGCGGTGCCTACCACTGTGCTTCTGTGCCACCAAACCTGTTAAAATGTAATAATGATAATAGTGGCAATAATGTATTTTCCAAAGCTGCTTAACTCATCAAACTTATTCATACAGTATTAGGCACAAGACAAAGACCCAGTCTGGGCACTGTGCCAGTCCTTCACAGGGCAATGATAAATAAAACTACCAAGAAAACCACTTCTAATAAGAATACATTTCATCCATCTCCTTTATTATGCAATGCTAATATACACACACCAACCAATTTATAATCCAAAACAAGGATGATCATTTAAGAAGAAAAATTCAAATGTAATTTATATTTGTTAAAAGCAAAAGAATACATTTTTTAAATGCTCTAAATGAATTGGCAGAATTGAAAAATTGCACAAGTAATGCTTATAAATAACACAAATAACAGCTTAGAAAGATCCCCATATCATTGAGTGCCTTTAAACCAGGACTTACACTTACCTCTAAGCTTTCACTTCTCATCTTTTGTAGCATCAATAATTACTTGCTAATCATTCCTAATTGGTTTTGTCTTATTACTGCACAGCAAATGTATTGCTAATTGGGCAAATGTATCTGGAAGGTGCAAGAACATAACATTGGACAATATGGTAATCGGCAATCTCACTAGCAGTCATTACGGCCCATATTCTCTTGCTTAACAACTGTGCAGAAATGTCATTAAAAGAGGTTTGCTGCAGCACCACTTAAAAGTCAATTATTGTTGATCGGAAAGAAAATCTGGGGTGGCTTTTCATTTGACATTCAGTAAAATATTATAATTGGATACTACATCTCAGAAAGCATAAAGCACATAATTCTAATAAACTGTAGGTTTGTTTTGCTAGCCATACCTGATACAAGTTCAGCTATTGCCTGTTACAAATTTGTGACTTACAACATTTTATCAAATTTAAAAAATACTTTCCATATGTTTAAAGCAGAATGAAAAATGCATCTTTTTTAAGCATCCTGTCCTGTGTACATACAGAACCTCTTTGCTGCCCTTTTGCAGAGTGGTGGACGTCTAGTAAATGGCTTCACATCCCCCACTGCCTGCCATTCCCCTATACTTGTTCCCCTGGAGTCACTAAGTGCAGGATATTCATTATAAATAAGGGAGCCACTGCCCCATTCTAATAAACGCAAATCCTGCCAGGACCTTATCTTCTGACATTATTATTCTCACATCCTCCGTCCTTAGGGAGTGCCTCTGTCCTGCAGACTCAGTCCTACATTCCGTTCTGAATCGCACACTGCACATATGTACTGTACATGTTAACATATGATTGTCATGGATTTGTTGTCACAAAGGCTTGTGTTCTCAAGTGCCAGAAGTAAACATTTCACTGATGTTATGAGAGAGTTCCCATTCTTTTCAGAGAGATCAGGATAAAGTTCCTGTTGGATGGCTTTATATTTAAAGACAAGCAGGCTAAAAAGAGAAAAAGGTAAGGTGACCAGCACATCCTCCTCGGCAAGCCTTTGCACTTCATTGCATAAACCTGATAACAGGATTAACAATGAACTGAGAAACCGGGGCTTCAAAACCGTACCACAAAATAAAAGAGCTGCCATGTACAGCAGTAAAGGAAACAAGGAATCTGGCAATGCAGGAGACTTAATTAAATTTAGAGAGGGATGGTAATCTAAAACTTCACATATACAAAGAAAGGAAATACCTGATAAACATACAATATAGTAACATGAAAGATTTTTCAGAAACTTGCAATTACAAAGAGAACTGATTTTCTTTTTTCCATAATCTCTGTTGTCAAATAATCATATTTAATTTCTTACATTAGCATACATTTATATTGGCCTGACTTGTTTATATTTAACAATTGTGGTTTATGTCTGTTTTATTGTTAAATTTGATATGTGCGTTAATGTATTTCAATGTTGTAAGGTTTTGTACTTTACTGTTATCACATTCTAGCTGTAAAATAGGTGTAAGTGCTCCAAAATTGTACTCACTGAAGGGCATCGTACAAGAATAAATTGAATGGAAATGAAATGTAAACTCAAAGGAATATTCCTATATATCAATATGCAGATAGCATTCATCCTTCAATCCATTTCCTTACTTGCTTAATCCAGCAAAGTGACTTCACGTTAAATTCACTTACATTACTATCACTGGCTGGTTGGTGCTGTAGTTAGGGATGCTGCCAGAGTTATGGGTTGCAATCGTAGCGTGATCACCATTTTTTCTTTTTTATTTTGTGATCAGTATTTTTATTTGAAGTTTAATAATTGTGACATTAGACAACAACAACTCCCTAGACAGCAACACCCCAACCTATTGAAATCACTTTGTAAAAGTGTGCTGATGTGAGAGGGGCCTGAAGAATGAATTATAATTGGTTTATTACAGTGGCATCTGTGCTGGCCATCCAATCTGATGAGAGAATCTTTCCATCCAATGATTCAAATGTTCCTTTATGCAAGATGATTTTTCCATACACAGGAGAGCAGCCTGGCAGTAGAGCAGTGGCACCAAGTGCCAAATCCAGATACCAAGAACATAAAAAGAATAGAGGAGGGTTAGTAACAGTTTAAAAATATTGTGTATATATATATATATATATATATATTGTGATGAACGGTCGGGTCCCATGCCCAACCGGGACGCCCCTGCTGCTTGTGTTCCGGGGGAGCAACCATGAGCAGCCCAATACCTCCCCCGGGACGCTTGGTGGCAGCCTCTCTGGCCGACGGTGATTCCCCAACCTCCCGCAGGGCTCCATGGGAGATGGAGTCCTCCACAGCCTGGTTGGGGCCTGGGGTGGCCGCTAGGTGTGGCTGTCTGGTTTCAACAGTCCGGCTGGACGAATCTTCAGCCCCACCCGGAAGTGCAATTAGGACCAGGTGGTCAAGCACCTGGAACGTTTCCGGGTGGGCTATAAAAAGTGCCAGCCACCACCACTCAACAGCCAGAGTCGGGAGGAGGAGGACTAAGCCTGAGGAGGAGGAGTGGTGGTAAAGGGAGAAAGGATTGTTGGTGTGTACTAGTGCTTATGGACTGTGTATTGCCTGTGGGTCACAGGGAAGAAGTGCGCCCACGGGTGAAGAAAATAAAAGTCTTGTTGATTTTGTATGTGCCTCTGTGTCCATCTGTGTCGGGTCAGGTGCCTATATAGCGCCTCTGTTACTATATATATATATATATATATATATATATATATATATATATATATATATATATATGTTACTATATATATATATATATATATATATATATATATATATATATGGTTGAAATAGTTTACTGTCAAATAAATGCAAAGAGTACGCGACACGTGTTTCGCCCTCATTCTGGGCTCATCAGGCATACACACTCCACTGCACTCCCTCGCGGGAATCGAACCTCAGACGTCAGCACCAGAGGCGATGCCCCTAACGTTGCACCACACACTCCACAATTCTCCAGTGCTATAAATCAATACAATAAATCAATAACAATACAACAGTCCTCCACTCCCAGCAGATTTGTCACCCAACCTCCCAACTCCGGCTCTCTTTGCTGGGTCTCCAACAGTGCTTTTTATATTCCTTGACCCAGAAGTGCTCCTTCTCTTTTTCCGGGTCAAACACCACATCATCAGTCCTCAAATGTCCCGGAAGTACTGTGGGCTTCCGTTCTTGTGACTCTGAAGTACTTCAGGTTGTATGAAAAATAAGAGTCCCCAGGTCCTTTAGAAGTTCCCCCTGGTGACACCCACGGCATCCAACAGGGCTGAGAAAATGGACTCCATGTCCCATGATGCCCTGTGGGAATCTGGGGTACATTTACAGTCCAGGGGAGCTGCCACCTAGCATCCTGGGACGTTTCTACTGGATTGAGCTGCTGGCCGTCTATGACAATATATATATATATATTGTAATAAGAAGAAAATTCGATAGCCAGTCAAATAAAGTTTTGGGGACCCGCCCCGTATAATGTCCAATGGACAGGTCAAAATAAAGCTGAAGCATAAGGGTTCAACCAAGCATTTAACAAAAACATATTGCAAATAGGGGGGTATTTATACAGAAAATCAAACTGGCTATAGGAAATTAAATGGGGGAAGTTATGTCTTGGCTCCGACTTGTTCGTGATGTCATCAAGGAAGGATGGAAAGACAAGTCGGCCATTTTGGCACCGCGATACGGCAGTTTATATTTCTACTTTGCTTTGCAGATAAAGAGAGAGAAAGGTTAGTTGAAAGACAGAGGGCTACAAAAGGGTACTGCCTACTCACCGTGGGTTTTGTCTACTGTCTCCTAAGCGTGCGTGCGTGACTATATATATATATATATACATATATAGAGAGAGAGAGAGAGAGAGTAAAATGAATTTAACTAATGGTTTAAAGCGGAACTACATAATACATGCTTTACAATAACAATAAAAGAATTCAATTCAATAGAAGAGAACACATATTTACAAATGATGATGACTGGCTTCTAAGTTGATTTAGATTTCCAAGTTCTCTCTTCTTGGAGCGCTTGGTTTCATTTTTAAGATGAAATGCAGTAAAGTATGTATATTAAATTATACAGATACATTTTTAACTTCATTTAAATGATGTATACTGTTAATAATTAAACGTTTGGGCACGTAGCAATGTAGCAACGAGCTGGTGGCCCGTTCAGGGATTGTTCCTGCCTCGTGCTGTATGCTTGCTGGGACTGGTGCAACCCTGGATGGATAGATGGATGGAATAATTAAACATGTACTACAAAGATATATTTCAATGTTCCTTAAAAGCTTTGAAGAATCAGAGTTTAAAACTTACAGATGACTTCACATTTATTACAGAGCTTATTGTGTGGTGATTGGTTGCTTGGAGAAAGAAAAAGAAGGACAGAAGGGCCGCACATGGTGCTGCCAGCATCTTGCGGGAGGCAGGAACAATCTATGGACGGGGCATCAGATCCTTACTACCACTGCACCACCGTGCCCCCATGTTTAATACATGCTTTATTTCCCATCATCCTGAAAATGATATCAAGTATACATCTTAGTATTTAAAATTTTCAAAGAGCTGTAATATCATGAATGTAAAGTATTGTCCTCTTGGTGTAAGAGAAAGAATGTTTAAGAAGCACGTAGTGATTCACACACATAGAGTACATAGAAGAACACATACAATACGAAGCATTTAACTTGCTACTTTAGTTATGATGGGATTTGGGAAACTAGTAAATTAAACCATTTTAAGATGAAGTTTATGATGTTCTACTTTAATGACAAAATAAACTCTGTGGTTATAAAGTGGAAATTTCAAGATTAAAGTTGACATTTCAGCCTTTTCTTTTCCACTGTGTCCCTATTTTTTTCTTTTCTCTGTACCCTAATATGCTTCCATATGAAACACTGTGCGACTTTCTGAACTTGAACTTTTGAAATTCTGCAACTCTCTATTACTTGATCAACTTCCTTTTGTTGTTTATACCATTGCTTAAACCAACAAATAGTGCGTATTTCCTTGCCTCCAAGGCTGTGCTTTTGCCATTGTCTTTTCACAAAACGCTGAACTTAAGGGGCTATTTATATTGATTTGCATATTCAAAGAAGCGTAATTCTGGGAGGACTCGGGCTGGGACGACAGGTGCGTGCACGTAGGTTACATTTCATGCTGACCGGGATTTATGTAACAGAAGAACGTGGAAGTTGCCATATGCACTGATTTGATCTGAATTTTTTTGTGCGTACGTAAATTTCTGTTTTTGTCTGTATGCCATGTTTTAGGGCGAATTCTATGCACAAAGTTTTTCTTGAGGCCCCAGGTGTTTAGGTTTTTTCTGGGTTGCTAAGGTTTTCCTTCCACATTCCACATACAGTCATGTTAGGTGAAATGATAATTTAAATTGTTGTAGTGTAAGCGAGTATATTAGTCCAATCCAGTGTTTCTTCCTGTTTTGCATGTAATGCTGACTTTTAAACCAATGTATGCACAAACGTTAGGGACAAAAACAACACAACATTGGTTCATTGATAAAGGCTAAAATAAACAAGACAGCAGAAACACAGCGTCAAAGAATCAGGGTCCCAGGGAGAGACACATTTACTGTACTTGCCAAAAAGACAAGGACAGAGAAGTGCCTAAAAATGTAATAGACACTGGACAGTGTTTCTGTGAGTTTAGAAGTGTCCTCTTTGGAGGTGGTCCATCAAATGAGATCATCCTTTTGCTTTAAGCTGGTCTTATATCTTGAGGGGCCCAGAAAAGGAATACAGTGGTGTGAAAAACTATTTGCCCCCTTCCTGATTTCTTATTCTTTTGCATGTTTGTCACACAAAATGTTTCTGATCATCAAACACATTTAACCATTAGTCAAATATAACACAAGTAAACACAAAATGCAGTTTGTAAATGGTGGTTTTTATTATTTAGGGAGAAAAAAAAATCCAAACCTACATGGCCCTGTGTGAAAAAGTAATTGCCCCCTGAACCTAATAACTGGTTGGGCCACCCTTAGCAGCAATAACTGCAATCAAGCGTTTGCGATAACTTGCAATGAGTCTTTTACAGCGCTCTGGAGGAATTTTGGCCCACTCATCTTTGCAAAATTGTTGTAATTCAGCTTTATTTGAGGGTTTTCTAGCATGAACCGCCTTTTTAAGGTCATGCCATAGCATCTCAATTGGATTCAGGTCAGGACTTTGACTAGGCCACTCCAAAGTCTTCATTTTGTTTTTCTTCAGCCATTCAGAGGTGGATTTGCTGGTGTGTTTTGGGTCATTGTCCTGTTGCAGCACCCAAGATCGCTTCAGCTTGAGTTGACGAACAGATGGCCGGACATTCTCCTTCAGGATTTTTTGGTAGACAGTAGAATTCATGGTTCCATCTATTACAGCAAGCCTTCCAGGTCCTGAAGCAGCAAAACAACCCCAGACTATCACACTACCACCACCATATTTTACTGTTGGTATGATGTTCTTTTTCTGAAATGCTGTGTTCCTTTTACGCCAGATGTAACGGGACATTTGCCTTCCAAAAAGTTCAACTTTTGACTCATCAGTCCACAAGGTATTTTCCCAAAAGTCTTGGCAATCATTGAGATGTTTCTTAGCAAAATTGAGACGAGCCCTAATGTTCTTTTTGCTTAACAGTGGTTTGCGTCTTGGAAATCTGCCATGCAGGCTGTTTTTGCCCAGTCTCTTTCTTATGGTGGAGTCATGAACACTGACCTTAATTGAGGCAAGTGAGGCCTGCAGTTCTTTAGACGTTGTCCTGGGGTCTTTTGTGACCTCTCAGATGAGTCATCTCTGCGCTCTTGGGGTAATTTTGGTCGGCCGGCCACTCCTGGGAAGGTTCACCACTGTTCCATGTTTTTGCCATTTGTGGATAATGGCTCTCACTGTGGTTCGCTGGAGTCCCAAAGCTTTACAAATGGCTTTATAACCTTTACCAGACTGATAGATCTCAATTACTTCTGTTCTCATTTGTTCCTGAATTTCTTTGGATCTTGGCATGATGTCTAGCTTTTGAGGTGCTTTTGGTCTACTTCTCTGTGTCAGGCAGCTCCTATTTAAGTGATTTCTTGATTGAAACAGGTGTGGCAGTAATCAGGCCTGGGGGTGGCTACGGAAATTGAACTCAGGTGTGATACACCACAGTTAGGTTATTTTTTAACAAGGGGGCAATTACTTTTTCACACAGGGCCATGTAGGTTTGGATTTTTTTTCTCCCTAAATAATAAAAACCATCATTTAAAAACTGCATTTTGTGTTTACTTGTGTTATATTTGACTAATGGTTAAATGTGTTTGATGATCAGAAACATTTTGTGTGACAAACATGCAAAAGAATAAGAAATCAGGAAGGGGGCAAATAGTTTTTCACACCACTGTAGTTGAACAGGGGCCTGGGAGTGACCTCATCACTTGTCTCATGGCAGCTTTTCTTGCAGACCTCAGATATGGTTATAGAGTGTGATATTTTCCTCTCACTGGTGCATTGTGTCCTCATAATGACCCTCACAAAACACTGGATGCCCCCCATGCATGACAACATTCAGTAATTTACTTTTGCTAACAGAAGTTCTGCCTTTAGATGCAAGTGCCTTATTAGTTTCTGAAAGCTTAATTTTTCCAGCGTTGTGTCCTTGTGATAACGCTGAGGCATGAAAATCATTTTACATGGAGAATACTCATTTTGGCATTTGAAAACATTGTTCAAAGCCTTTTGTGACTTTTTGAGCATTTTTCTCTCTAAGCTGGTTTCTCATTTAAATATAAAAATTTAAATGCACTTTCCACTGCAATTTTAAAAGAAAAGTGTCATTGAAATAAACCATATCTACTTTTGCTGTTTTTAATTTGAGTACGAGTTGGGCTAAAGCAACAGAACCACTCAACCATGTTACTAATACAACAGAATTCTTTTAAAATGCAGTACAAGTGAATGACTTTTACTCCAATATATGCAATTTAAGTGATTATGGTTTTCAAGAATTTGTCAATCCATAGCATTATGATGCATTAGAAATAATATGAAACAGTAGTACTTTAGACAAAGCTTGAGAAGTGCATTTTTATTATTGTAATACACAGAAGTAAAATATTTTAGCATTCATATTATACTGTAAGTCTTTACAATTAAGGGAAATCATATGGACAGGATAAATGAATTTTTGTATGTATAAGCGAAACATTTACATTTTTTGATCTAATGATTCCTTATAACAGCACACCTTCTTATGTCAAGAACCCACACTGGATTTTTAACATTGTGCAATTATCCTTCAAATGACAAAAATGTACCAGTTTAATTAGCAGTGTATCACATATCAGCATTGCCTCTTGCTGGAAATCTCCTAATTTATTATCTTTTGATTTATGGAAAAACTCCTTTTCTAATCTTATTTTGCTTGAATTATCTGAAACACGGATTAATGGTTTGTCTAGCACCCGTATTTTAAACTGGCAGTCAAGCCTCTTGTCCTAAGTCATATAGAGGGAAGCTGCATACCAAAATTTATTTGGTTATTTAATTATTTATTTAGTTAGTTGTCCTTTTTTTTTTCGTTGCGCCTTCCACTCTAGGGCTATCTTTGCTCATATAAGCCTAGGGGTGGGTGAGATCTTGGTTGGGGGTAGGCACCGTGGGTTGGGTGTTTTACGATTTATACTTTGTCAACAAAATTTTGATCACAAAAAAAAAAAAATCAGCATTAAAACTTCCCAAAGCATATTTTTTCCCCATGGTAAAAAAATGAAGATGTATGTGGTATCTTGCACAAACGATTTACTACATAATTTTTATATCTTTTCTTTCATGCTCAAATACACAAGAAAAATCCACACAATTCCTTAGTTACAGTGTGAGACAGAAATAAGAACAAAAAAACTCAACTTATTTGTACAATGCAATTTCTATATTGTGATTATTTCTTTTAGTTTAGAATGTAGACAGAACGTATAAATAACTTTGGGGGGCCGAGATGATTTAAGAGGACACGTACAGTTAGGTGTGATTATAATGTACGTAACATGGAGCTTTATTTTTGAAGAAGGCAAGCTACATGCTGAGCTTGTTCGTTTACTTTTTCTGTGAGGGTCACAGCGGTAACAGGCCTTTCAGTTCCTAATAAATTTTACTGTTTTCGGCAACTGTCTTAAGCTCCAACTGGGAAATTCCAGAAGCTCTCAGGTTAGGGTTAGGGTTAGCTAAAAAAAAAAATTCTTCACTCCTCTATGCTATCCTTGATCCTAGTCTATGCCTAGTGAGCCATCAGTTTGTAGGAGGGGTTTAGGGTGCATCCTCACTTGATGCCAAATTACATTACTTGGCTCTTTCAACCCAGGGTAGCTGTCAATCTACACAAGCATTCTTCCTGGGCTGTCACCCCCCCACATGCTAACTGTATTTTAGAGTTTTGTATTAAAAATCTTCTTTATCTTAGCTCATACTTTAAATGAGAAACCCATAGGTGAGGATAGAGACATACAGTGTGTATAAAAAGTAGTTACCCCTTGAGCATTTTATTGTTATACATCATTGAATCACAGCAAATTTAATTTGTTTTTTTACACTGATCAACAGAAAATGACTCTTTTTAATGTCAAAATGAAAAGTTATTTGCAAAGTAATCTAAATAAATTATAAATATAAAACACCAAATAATTGATTACATAAATATTCATCCCCTTTATGATGACACCCCTCAGTCATCACTGTTGCAGCCAATTGGTTTTAGAAGGCATAAAATTAGTTCAATGGATATCACCCACCTATGGTTTTAATTGATTGATTGTACTACGAAGGCTTCTTATCTGGTAAGTCTATCTTCTGGTGTGTCAGTATGGTTGTCTAAATTACACAATAAAGACAAAAGAACACTCTAAGCAAATCCATGAAAACGTAATTGAAAATCACAAATCAGGAGATGAACACAGGAAAATATCCCAGTCACTGAATATCACTTGGTTTCCAGTTTAATCAATCACTAAGCAAAGGAGTATAGCACAGCTGTAACTCTGTCTAGAGCAGACCATCAACAAAAACTTGGTGATCATGCAAGATGTGAGAGAGGCCACCAGAAGACCTATGAACTCTGATACAGTTATAGGCCACAATTACAAATACGCACATAACATCTCAGCTGGAATTTGCCAGAAGACTCTGAAGTCAGCTGGAAAAAGATTTTATGGCCTGATGAGACAAAAATTGAGTTTTTTTGCACATCAGACTAAACAACATGATTGGAGAAAGCCAAACACTGAACATTATCAGAAGCCCACCATTTCTACCCTGAAACATGGTGGTGGCAGCATCAATCTGCTTCTCTGCAGCAGGGGCCTGGAAGGCTTATGAGGGTAAAATGATTGCAAAAATATACAAGGAAATCCTGGAGGAAAACCTGATGGAGCAGTTTTAAAGTGTTATCTGTAGGGTGTACTCTCTGTCATCATCATCATCATCATCAATGTGGTATGTCTGGTGAAAAATGACAGATTCAAATGTAATTAAGATCAACTTTGTGATTTCTCAGCATTGTTCATTCAAAAGCAAGTCATGCCATGATTTCAATGTGAAATTTGCAGACTAGTTAGCTTCATGTTATTTTTCATTTACTTATGCAAGTGTAGGGGGCAAAATCCAAAAAGTTATGATTCTAGTCTGGACCATAGATAATAAAATACTATTACAACTTCTCCATGGCAATGAAGCTTTGTCAGACATTACAGGAAATGAAAAAGAACCAGATGTTCTAGTAATCACACCCATTTTTAAATGAAACAGCCCTTGAATCAATCAAATGTGTAATTTTGGCGGCCTGAGAAACAACACTGAACAGCTCTGCATTCAGTTTTAATCAGTGCAAATGCACAGGAAAATATTCCAAAATCTGGGCTAGTAATAAATTTCTTTCAGTTAGTATGTGGCCAACAGCCATCAAATTAAACTTGCATGCATGAATTCAGGGGTAAAACAAAGCCTTTAAAGGTTAAAGAAAATGTGATTGATTTATTTAATAAAAAGTTGGATTTTTTTTATAAGGTGCTTGTATATTAATAACATAGCGATGCTGGAATAAAATGGGGGCAATTTGCAAATAGATTGATGTCAGATGCAGAAATGATACAACAGCGTGTTAAATTCCCATTTCTCATCTTCATGCTAAATATTGTATATTTCAATGTGCGTGTTTAATGTATTTTTAAAGATGATTTGCATTTTCTTCCTGCTCCCATAGTAAAAAATTCAACAGGTGAATTTTGCGTGCTGAACATTGTACTTAACTTCATTCCTTTTAGTCTATCGCCACACCTCTCAACTTCATGGCCTTCCAGCATTTATCAAGACATTCTTCATCTAAAATTGTGGAAGGGTCTACTTCTACTCTTTAAGTATAGTTTTATTATTATAATTGCTTAATATATAATTAGTCATGCTTTTATGAATAATATACATACACACAGTTTAAAAACAAATTTTTAACACAAATTACACTTTTTGAGGGTCAGCTCAGGTTGGACGGTTTGGAGACAAAACTAGAAAGGCAAGATTGCGTTGCTTTGGACATGTGCAGAGGAGAGATGCTGGGTATATTGGGAGAAGGATGCTAAGGATAGAGCTGCCAGGCAAGAGACAAGAGGAAGGTGGTGAGGTGAGATGTGGTGAGAGAAGACATGCAGGTGATGGATGTAACAGAGCAAGATGCAGATGACAGGAAGATATTGAAAAAGATGATCCGCTTTGGCAGCCCCTAACGGGAGCAGCTGAAAGAAGAAAAAGAAGTGGATGTTTCGGAAAGATACATTTTCAAAATGAAGGAAAATTTTACATGGTGAGCAATTTCTGTCTTGAATGCTGGGAAATACTTAACACATTATTTAGAACAGGGTTTCTTAAAACTTTTTCTTGCGACCCAATCTTGCCCTTCTAAGTGTCTTCGAAAGCTGTGACGATCGAAAGAGGGTAGAATCGCTGCCTATTGTCAGAGTTTCTCCTTTGACGAGTCCCCACTGATCGTCTGAGCATATGGTGAGTGGAGTTCATCCTTGGAGAATTGCTGCCGATTGTCACAGCAGGGTGGTGGGGAATGGATCCCTTCGAGAATTGCCGATTAAACAACCTGTGCAACCCAGCACCACACACTTCAAAAACCATACACAACCTATTCTCATTAAATACAATGGTGACAACCAACCAACTGACTCAAAGGCTGCAATCCAGAAACCAAAGCTTTAGAAGGGTTAGACGTTTGAATTGGGTGCCATTTCAAACTTTAGCAATGTCATTTTATGTTAACTGGCATGACGATGCAGGCAAGAGTTGAAAAGGACTGCACTTTTCTTTAGAAAATATGCTGTTGTGTCACATGTAAGACGAGCAGATGCTACTGCTAATTGCTGTGATGATGCGTCCACCATCATTAGTTAATAGCTGGAGACCAAGCTTATTTTTGGTTGAAACACAAATGTTCATATGTCTATTGTGCCAAACAAAAAACAAAACTGGGGGTGAAGGTTTTGTTTTTTTCAAGCTCTAAACCAGAAAATAAAATCCAAGTTACTTTTATTAATATAATTTTTTTTCATACTGACTCCAACAGCAATTTTAAAATGTGAACGTTTCCATGCTAATGAGGTGGCTTTTTGCAGAAGCTCTATCTCCTTTTTTTTCTTTTTAACAATTATTCATGTTTTTAATGTTATTAAATATTAAAGTTAAGATCTGGCCTCTGCATGTTACTTTAAATTTATAAATATATTTTTTAATTGAAAATATGCTGCTGTCATTGCAGACCCAAGTGTCGGTTTGTCTCTACTGGCTTTCAGATGAACTGTCAACTTGGGAGAAGTGGGCATAAAGAATCTGAAGGCTACCATATGTCTAAAACATCTGAGAATGCAGAAGACTATGAGGAGCATAATGTTGGATATATTAAATATTCCTGCATGTAGTTGGTAGCCCTGGGATCGCTGTGCCATAAGGAGTTCTGTTATACCTTATCAGAAGAGCAGTTCATCCAAGGATGGAAAAGATGAAGGTCTGGAGCAAGGATAAAAGTAAGTTGGAAAGATTTAAGAACTGGCGTGTCTCCATATGATGAGGACTGCTCGATCTCTGTTGAATTGAACATAAAAAAATGACAAATGAGAGGACACCATTCAGTCCACCAGGCTCATTTGTTTAGCTGTCTTGTGTAAAAGCAGTGCTTTCTGATTTTACTTCTAAATGCACTTCCCTGTAATTTTCACCGTTGTCCTTGAGTATGTGCTTCACCCTTAAGTTGAAAGAATTCTGCTTTATCTGTTCCTTTGAGGTTTGTAAAGACCTGGATTAAGTTTCTACGCAGCCTTCTTTGCACTTAATTCTCCGGGTTTGTTGGAGTAGAACATGTCCTGAAGTCTTGAGACACACTTGGTTGCTCTCCTCTCTACAGCTTCAAGTGCTGCTTGAATGAATGAAATGTCACATCTCAATGCGTGGCATTTAGGGTGCTGCAGAGACCAACTTAAACTTCTTAGTTCAGATGCTGCTTAATGCTGAACGCGTTTCATCTGATATGATCAGATGTAGTGGAAAAGGTAGGTGGGGGACTGGAGATATATTGTAACACGTGTGTCACTGTCTTGCACCCCGAAAACAAGGCTAAGTTTCAGTCCTTCAGCAAAACCAGCTTTACACTGCTTGAAACAGGAACAGCAGGGTTATTTATTTCAGCAGGAGCTACCACTCTCATATACACAGACACAGAAAATGGGCATAGTCGGGGCCAGGCCAGTGGCCATGTTCTACTGTTCCATTCATTTATAATGTTCCTTGCATCACCCAGCGGCGACAAGAGCATATAGTGCAATCTTGATCAGCTTGTAGTAGTTTCCGCAGCTCTATGATGCTGCAAACCTGTGGTTTCCTCGCTAACGGCCAAGCAGTCCTCCACAGACGCGGCAGTCGTGCTGCGGTGTGTCATCCTGTTTTTGGAGTCCTTAAAGAGTTCAGAAGCCTCACAACATGTGAAAGAGTATTGGTAAAAAAGCAAGAACAATATCATTAAAACTGAACTGTGTGATCCAGACATTGAAATGCTGACTACATGTGTCCATGTTACTGCCTACAGAGATAAGCTGTATCATCCTTGTTCATTTTTATTAACTCAGCAACAGAAAAAATTCACTCTGTTACAAACACTTTAATGATAAATCATTCTGATCCTAGAATGCTGGTGACTTTAACGAGGGAACTTTAGAAAGGACAGACATCGATCTGTCTCTGTCTTTCACAAGATTATACTTCCCATTCACAAAATTAATATTACTGTAATTTTCATGCAAAACATTGTAAGAAAGAAAATTTAAATACATCTTGGGGCAGTAAAAACCTACTGTATGTATTTATTACGGTGTAAAGGAGGGTATTGAAGGTTTATTTTATTGATTACCAACAGGGGAAGCACCTCTGTGTATTTTGAATTGAACTGGTAAATGTGTTTGCTTGACTATAATATTATGTAGTCAGAGAAGTTTATAAAGTGCAAGGGGAAATGCCTGTTAATCCATAAATTTAATCAATTATATTTTTTTCATTATCATTGGAATAGAAATGGATAACAGATTGATATCAATTTTGGGAAAATTATACCTGCTATAGCCTTCAAGCATAATTTCAACTTTATAAATAATAAAAAGAAAAAAAATTAAAGGTTAAACACTTATCCAAAACCATTCTTTTAAAAACCTGTATAACAGCTCCTTTAGGGAGCTGAAACAAATTCAAATTAATTTACTTCAATCATAGGAGACAATAGTATTCCCGTTCATACCTTAGAATAAACACTCAGAACAGCTTTTCTGCATTTATATTACCCATGTTACTAAAACCATGTTTCCGGTAGGACTTGCTAAACATCACAGAGTAATTTTCACTTTATTTTTTTACAGAAATCATATAAAATGTACTTTTTGTAGCTTTCTTAATTTTGGTCTAAATAAACAGTCTATCTCTAGACGGTGACCTTTCATCCTACAACAGAAGTTGGAGTGAAATAAAAAAGTCTGTACCCCTGGCAATTCAGTTTCTTCAGATTTGAGGGGTCTCTGTCATAGTGTATGTATACTAGGAGACAGACTCATTTTAGGAGTGGTCCACTTTGTACCTTTAAAAAAAATAGGTGACGGAAAAATTTTAGATTAGACTGGAGATTGGAAGAAATTGTAGCAAGGTGGATCAAAAAAGCAGTTTGGCTTTATAGGACTGGACGATATGTAAAATTTTCTGGTGGATAAATGGTCCCCTACACATTGTCAATTGACAACGTCATTGCTGAGGAAGTGGCATTACCAGCCTAACAAAATAAGTCAACGATGCTGTTGTGGCAGTTCTTGTAGTTTTTCATTTGGCCACAGGGTGTTCTCATTGTTAATAGCCATGTTCTGTGACAAAGTATGAAAATAACTAATTTTATATACAAAAGCATAACTGGGCAAGTGGATGGTTAAGAAGAGATTAATGTCACCAATATGGCAGCACTTTGCCTTCAAAGCAAGTGAGCATGGTGAGCCAAACAATTTAACCAAAGCTATTTGTTGACTTAGCAGGAATGTTGTTGTTACGAAGGATTCACAAACAGCAAACTCATTCAATTGTGCATACCAATGAAGTACACAAGTTTAGACAGTGCTGCTTGAACAGTGTCCATTTTAAGACATTGTTCCTTCTCTGACAACACTCCATAATTGCTCATTCAAAATTCCACCCTCTTTCTTGCCTCTTTCAAATCAAAATATGACCATTGACAGAAACCTGCATGCACATTCCACCGTCTTACAAAGTGCCATCCTCCCTCCCTCCCGCCTCTTCCCTACTACACCTCAGTGCATGCTGGGCACATTTTTGGCCAGAGGTTGGATTCTGCTTTGAAAGCAGCAGGAGGGAGGATGGAGTTTGAATGACGGATGATGGAGTTTTGTTGGAGGGAGGAGAATGTCTTAAAATGGACATTGTAAGCTAGCACAAGCGCTCAAGGCTTGTCTTACCAGCCATTTTATTATTGTTGTTTCTGTTGGCTAACATTGGCTCCAGCAGACCTCTGTGACCCAGTGTTAGGATGTAGCAGGTTGGAAAATGGATGCATGGATGGATTTAGAAAAGTATAACCAGGTCAGCTGCAGAAGGACACAAATGTACCACATCGATTTAATATTATTCATGCGAATAAATTATGTTTGCTTTAAGTATTCTTTAAAACATTTTATTTTAAAGCATAATATTATTTTTCTTACTAAGCCACAGATATCATCCTTCAACTCCTCTGGTAAAGAAAATGGAGACAAATTAAGTGGTATCCCTTTCTGTTGTAATAATTTGTGTCAAACTCTTTTGCGAGTAGTGATTGGATACATGAGCCATCAATTGCACCGCTGCAGCGAATCACTTCCCTTGTGGAAGCCTGATGAACATTTCTTACAGAGCTAACTGGAGAAGACAACACTCTTTCCAAATGCACTGCCTCACTGATGGTTTATTTATTCCAGTAAGGCTGGTTAAGCTTTTACAGTCACCCCCAGTGGCAAGACACCATAATGCTGGCTGTAAAAACATATGTTGAAAATCTTTTGTCTTTTCTTTTCAATAGCCTAAAAGACTGTAGTCTTTCACACATATAGAAGAATGTGATGAGACACATGTGGAGACAGGGCAGCATTAAGGGTAATTGATCGATCCCAGTAGGATTTTATCTTTCCAGTCCACATCCCGACTTTAGCTGGAATGGTCACAATTGCAGCATTATAGGACATCCACTGTTCACTTATCTTAATAATAGGCTGCAAACAGGTTCTTTTGTGGACCTTTATGATCAGTAAAAATGTAAAACATACAAAATGGTGTGCCTAACATGATGAACCACAGGAAAGGCTGACATTTGCATTTTGCAAGGGTAATTGTAATTGTATCTTTTTTGCTAAAGAAGCATTTAAAGTTTCTCGAGAAATGCAATGCTCATATAATGTATTAATATCCTCCTTGTATACAATCAGTGGCTAGTGTAAAGAGGATAAATACAAGGTTTTTAATCACATGATTCATATCATTAGCTATTAACGTCCACTGGTGATGTAAGTAATCAATTGTTATTGGCATCACATATCAGCACAAGTTTATGACATTGCAGTACCGAGATGTTGTTATAAGTGCTGGTATGGAGTACTAATTACAAAGTGACCATACTCCAAAGAGTAAAAAGTGCCGGTATGCATACTGGTGAGTACCGGGTGACTTTAAACACCTTTGGTACGCATGGAAAAACTCCTGGTACTCCACACAGCAAAACCAAGGAGTGCTGGTTCAGAGAACTGGTGAGTACAGGCAAACTTCAAGCACACTGCAGTACTGAAAACAGGCAGTTTTTAAATCCTTTCTCCAAATTACTAATGTCACCAATAGGCTGCCCTCTAAAGCTCAGCAAATCAGAAATATCTCTGCTAACAACAGACCTCCTTGCACCCTAAGCCCTGATCTGCCCCTAAAAGGCAAGTCTCCAAAGAAGATTACAAACCGCCAGTTCTCTGCTTGAAGTAGCAGTGTCTGCCCAATTTCTAGTGAGATCTCTCAGCTGCCAACTGTTGGACTAAAGGGGCTTGTGTAGCCTACTGCAGTGGCACTCTCAGATGTGAACCATTAGCATAGGTTGAAGTGCCAACCCTCTTCTCTCTCTCTGTTCAATCTTTACTTGACTCGATCCTAGAGGAATCTCCCCTGCGGTACAATGACTTGTTTTTCACTAGACAGTGATATACAGAGGAGCATCCCTACTGTCAGCATGGGCCTTGATGAAATATTCCCCATCTTTTGTCACTCTCAGGCCACTGATGCCTCTGGCAACCCATTAGAACATTTAAAAAAGTAACTGTCTTAGTATTCCATAGCTCTTCATCTGATGCAAATATGTAAATTGCATTAGATTCCTATCCAACTTTAAAGTTTAACTTCTGAATTTTTAAAGTATTTTCATGGGTAGAGTCTTTTTTCCTTACTGGAAGTCTAAACAGTACTACATTTTGATGAATGCAATGCAATAAAATGCAATAAAATACTGTAACAGAAGTTAAACTCACTCCTCTTCTTTTACTTTTCTAATATGCCATTTTCTATTTATCTGTTATGAGAAAGGCAAATAGTATGTCAGGCATGTTCATTTTTAGGTCTTTTTCACTTTAATTTTTGTTTTTTAGTCATCTTGCACATCATAGTGACATGCCATAGATAGCACCTTTTCTATGAGTCATGTACTGAGTATAACAGTGGGATTCTGTATGCTTCCTCATGACAACATTGCATTGTGTTTTATTTAGCACAGGGCAAGCACAAATGTAATCTTTTTAAAATACAAAGTGACTCTGCCATCTTGTATCTAATTTAGGACAGATTAGGAAAGGTTCTGACAATGGCTAAAATAGTTTTCCTCCCACATGCCCAAAAATGTATGTGTGAGGTTAGCTGGTGGCTCTAAATTGGCACCACATGACTGGTCCCTGTGATGGACTGATGCTTCCTATCGGGCAGTTGCTGCTTTGGGTGTCTCACCAGCATCCTTGTCATCCAGATCACATTCTGGGTCTTTTTCTTTTTCTTTACACCTTTTTTATAGGACTATTCAAAATACTTTTAAGCTCCAATTTCCACCCTCCTTTTTTACGCTTCCTTTTTCTTTTCTCACACGCAATTTGTGCTCTCCATTTTTCCACTAGCAAACATTTTTTCCAAGCTACTTTTGTTATGCTGCATTCCACATTAACGTTTAGCTTGCAATTGATGACATAATTAGTGTGTAATGGATGTGCCACCAGTTATGTATTATGGATGTGTTGTCCCACTAACTTTAGATTTCATTGTGAGCAAATAAAAATTTGTGTTTTGTGTGTTGCTTTATTGAAATATTCATACAGGTAGGTACAGTCAATACTCGTTTTCAGTGGAGGTTACATTCCTGAAAAAACAGGGGATACAGAAACTTGGCATTGATCTTATGGGAAAAATGGGGTTAGGTTCCATTAGGACACTGGCTCGCTTTGTAGATCAACTAGGTTGGCCTGACGCACTGGTCCTCTGCTTTCACCCTTTGAGGTTTGGGAATGATCCTTCCACAGGTTCATCTACGGAAACCTTGTTACGACTTTTACTTCCTCTATAGTCAAGTTTGATCATTTTTCTAAGCACTCTGCCAGAGATAACAATCAATTACAGCAAGAAGCCTATCCCAAGTCAAGTCAAGTCAAGTTGGGGAGCATGCACTGGTACAGTGAATTGCTGCATCCACTACACAATCAAAACAACTTGGGATCCCAGTTGGCAACCCCCCAGGCAGACACGCAGTCCAGTCCCACCCTCTGGAAATGACCCTCTATTTGCCACAGCCAGGTGTTATGTGGGCAACCCCTTGGCCTGGTCTAGCCACTCGGGTCCCCAGCAATGAGGATCTTACTAGCTGGATCACCCTTGGGGAAACCGCCACATGGCCGTAGTGCCGTAACTGACGCTCCCTCACAATGCAGGTAATGTGCCTCATTTGGGACTCCATGAGCAACCGCTCATTCAAGACAAAGTCAAACTAAAGGTACCCAAGGATTCTCCGAAGAGACACAGTACCAAAGGAGTCCAGTCTTTGTCTCAGGTCACTGGATAGCATCCATGTCTCGCAACCATATAGCAAGACAGGAAGCACCAGGACTCTAAAGACTTGGACCTTCATCCTTTTGCATAGATATCGGGAGTGCCACACACCCCTTTCCAGTGACCTCATGATCCCCCCATGCTCTCCCAATCTGCCTACTGACTTCATAGGAAGAGTCACCAGAAACCTGAATGTCACTGCCAAGGTAAGTAAACCTCTGATCAAACTCGACAATCTCTTCGCCGACAGACACACTGCTGATGGCTGTGCCCAAGAGGTCATTAAAGGCCTGGATTTTGGTTTTTATCCAGGACAGTCGCAAGCCCAGACACTCAGACTCCTCACTCAGCCTCTCGATAGCCCCAATCAGAGCCTCCATTGACTCTGCGAAGATCACAGCATCGTTGGCAAAGTCAAGATCCGTGAATCTTTCTTCACCAACAGATGCCCCACAGCTGCTGGACCCCACGACCCTGCCCAACACCTAGTCCATACAAGCATTGAACAGAGTAGGAGCAAGAACACACCCCTGATGAACCCCAGAATCAATTGGGAAAAACACAGAGGTTCTGCCTCCACTCTGCACAGCACTCACAGTACCAGTGTATAGGCCGGCCATGATATCCAGCAACCTCGAAGCGATCCTGGGAACCCTCAGAATGTCTATGCCAGAATCTCACTAAACCATCCAGTTGGTAGTAGTGACAGGCGGTGTGTACAAAGGGCAGGAACTTTAATAAGTGTGAGATTATGACCTACATCCGGTGGGAATCCCTCATTTTTGAGGAATGATTGCAAGCCCCCAGTCCCCATCACAAATGGGGTTCAACGTCCATCCCACACCTCTCTGCACTGTGTAGACATACATCGATCCATTCAGCCCTGGACATCTAAGGGCATCACACACCTGTTATTTCTGAAACTTAGCAACGCCTCTCAGAACTTTTTTTTCTGCTGCGCATGACCACGAATAGGCAGAAGTAGACTGCAGGTGTCGTGAAAATCGTAAGAGAATCTGCTGGAATGGAATTCATAGATAGCGAGGATTTATTGTATTTATATTATTTGCATTTGTGTAAAGAAGAACTGAAGATTACAAGGCTGGGGGTTTGACATCGCAGGTATCCACCAATGCTTGGAGCCCTGGGTGGTCACCTACTTTGAAAAACTTAGATAACATGGAAATACAATGAGTAAAGAATTCATTTTTTTGGGCAAACGTGTCTGGAATTTCTTAGAAAATCAAACCTCAAATGCTGCTTACCAAAATGATTACCATATCCTGTGAGAATGAAAAATGCATGAGAAAACATTGATTAGAAAGACTTACTAATTATTGATTATATTTGCTGCACACAACAAAGCCAATCTAACATCTAACTGCTAAATGTAATCAATGAGCTGATTTGAAAGTCCTACTCTATATTGCTGTAACAGATAGCGCTTTAAAAAAAAAGGATAATAAAACCAATTTTGAACTAACAGGGTTCCTGCATTGCTTTAATTAGGAGACAACATGAATAAATACAGTATATTAAAATTAATTTTAGCGTAATGTGTTTCTCTACAATTACACATTATGCTCAGTATTTAGTCTATAATTTAGGCAGTGTATCATTTAGTTCACTTACTAAATTGTACTAATATTTTCCATTTTTGCTTGTGTCTCTCTCAACTGAGTTCACTTTATGCATTTGTAAGAATAAGCATTTTCAAGAAAATGCCTGCTGCGTGAAAGTTTTTGATTGTGCATTACCCGCTTTGAAGAAGGGTCTTGTGACATCTGTGTGGACTCAGTAGTTTGCCCTGCTGTGAAAAGGAGGATCAAAAGCTCAAAACTCCCTCAGACAACATGAAAAGTCCTGCTTTTCAAAAAAGATCCACAAAAAAGTATGATTTCAAACCACTTGAATTGCCTTTATCTTTAATCTGCAAAGCTTAAACACTAGTTTCATAAATAAATCATTTCTGTGGTGTTACTGAAATAGAACTTTCTTTGGCCAAGCTTCAGTAAACTGATTAGCACCTGAATGGCTTTACATAGTCAGCCAGTTTCTTTTTTTTCCTTCTGGTATATTTGACATTTTCAGTTTTTCAGATTTCATCAATAGTAGAATGTGTTCTGTATCCTGACAACTGACATTTTGCCTTCGCTACTTCACAAACTTCAATTGTAATTAAAACTTAAGCAACAATGAAGACAATATATGATAAAGAGGCACATTTTAGATTCTTGTGTGTCTCTGGATAGCCTTTAATGAGCATATATCTCTGTTTTTAAG
Source organism: Erpetoichthys calabaricus (assembly GCF_900747795.2). Taxonomy (NCBI): domain Eukaryota; kingdom Metazoa; phylum Chordata; class Cladistia; order Polypteriformes; family Polypteridae; genus Erpetoichthys; species Erpetoichthys calabaricus. Next base: position 70,547,575 of record NC_041408.2, read on the forward strand.
CCACACATGCATATGAAGGGAAATAACAAGCATTTTCAAAGTGACTCAAAAGTAATGTTTAACTTGTCAAAAACCAGGCCAGCAGGGCCAGTCCATCAAAGGCCAAAGTCATGCACATACCCACACACTCTCTTACAAGGACAATTTAGAGAAACAAATGAACCTAATACACATGTCTTTGGAGAACTGGAGTACCTGGAAAAAGCCTTCAGAAAAGAAGAAGAAGAAAGAAATTGTGCAGACAGCAGCAGGGCAGGAGATTTAACTTTGGGACCTTGGACAATCAGCATACAAACTTGCCAATCATAAAGTCTTAATCCACAAAGTGGCCAAAACTTTGCAGACACCTGTCCAGATAATTAAGTTCAGGTTTTCCAGCTGAGCCCATCATTAGCAGGAGCATAAACTCAAGCACATAACCGTGCAATCTCCATTGACAAACACTGACAGTACAATAGGTCGTACTGAAAAACTCAATGACTTCAAACATGGCACTGTCATAGGATGACATCTTTGGCACAAGTCAGTAAGTGAATTTAAAAACTGAAGCTTTATGCTCTGCTAGATATGCCCTGGTCAACTGTAAGTGTTATTACAGTGAAGTGGAAGTGTCTAGGACCATCAACAGCTCAGACACAATGTGGTAGACCACACAAACTGTCAGAGCTAGGCAGCCGAGTGCTGAAACATATAACACATACAAATCGCCAATCCTATGATTCCGTCATTCACAACAGAGTTCCAGAATGCCTCTGGGAGCAACATCAGCACAAGAACTATGCATCAGGAGCTTCATGAAATGGGTTTCCATGTGGCTGAGCAGCTGCACACATGCATAACGTCACACTGTGCACAATGGGAAGCATTGGCAAGTGTTGCCTGGTGTAGTGTAAAGCAAGCCACCATTTGTACTCTTGTATTAAAAATGTTAGATTTGAAGAGACAATAGGAAGTCTGAAACTTGTAAACATCCTTCATGAGAAGAACCTAAAAGTTATAGTGGACACATCACGACAGTGTACAGAAGTGATCAACAAGGCTAATAAGATGTTAGGTTTTTTATCATGATGTGTGGAGTACAACATAAGGGAGATTATGCTTAAATTATATAGCGCACTACTAAGGGCTCACCTGGAGTACTGCTTGCAGTTCTTCTCCCTATATTACAAAAAAGACATAGCAGCACAAGAGAAAGTCCAGAGAACTAAGCGGTCTGAGCTATGAGGAGAGGTTGTAGAAGCCGAAACTTTGCAGTTTAAGCAGACAGAGGTTAGAAGAGGACATGATTGAAATGTTTTAAATTATGAAGGATATTAATACAGTGGGTCCCAGCTGCTACTTTCAAATAAATTCTGTAACAAGAACACAGGGGCACAGTTGTGTACTTGATAATGGCAGATTTCACACAAATATTAGGAAGTTTTCCTTCATATGAAGAACCTTAGATACATGGAATAAAGTATCCAGTAGTGTGGTGGAGTGCAGGGGCCTCATGTATAAACGGTGCGTACGCACAGAAATGTTGCGTACAACGTTTCCACGCTCAAATCGCGATGTATAAAACCTAAACTTGGCGTAAAGCCGCGCACATTTCCACGGTACCTCATACCTTGGCGTACGCAATTTATCCGCCCGGTTTTGCAGACTGGCGGCACCCAGTGTCAAAGCAGTGCTACTGTTCCTGTGTGATCGCCCTTTCTTTCTTAAATCCACATTCCTGGCGCGGCTTTATAAATACACTGAAACTAACTGCATATTGTTTATTAGTGTAATGCATCTGATTGTAATTAACCTGCAGCAATATAATGGTCCAGGGAATAGCCATAGTATTCCAAATACCATAACTGCTTTAGCATTGTGACTCTCACTGCATCTTCTTCTTTCAGCTGCTCCCGTTAAGGGTTGCCACAGCAGATCATCTTTTTCCATATTACTCTCACTGCACCACTCGGAGTATTTATATCACTGTATCTGAGTGGGAAATCACAGCAGCAACTGATTGGAAAGAGAATTATCGGTACACAGCATGAAGCAGACGCTGCCTGAGCCACAGCAAAATGCTTTAGAGACTTCCCAGTACGGACTTCGCGGTTTAGAAACAGTTTCATTCCAAGAACTATAAACACACTAAATCAGTCCATCAAGTGCTCCTTGTAGAACTGTTTGTACTTATAAGTACAATCACCTCACTGTAAACTTGGGATACAGTTATAATATTGCACAACCTGCGCCACTTTATAAAGCGCGTATTTACATATGATGACGATATTCATTTTTAAGATGAAATGCAGCAAAATATGTTGATTATTTTATACAGATAAAACTTTAACTTCATTTAAATAATCTGTATTGATAATAATTAAACATGTGAGGACACGGTGCCGCAGCGCTAGCTAGTTCAGTAATTGTTCCTGCCTTGCGCTGTATTCTTGCTGGTGCTGACGCGACACTGGAAAGATAGACGGATAGAATAATTAAACATGTACTACGAAGATATTTCAATGTTCCTTAAAAGTTTTGAAGAATCGAAGTTCTAAGCTTACAGATGGCTTCACGTCTATTACAGAGCTGATTGTGTGGCGATTGGGTTTTTGGAGAAAGAAAAGTAAGGACAGGAATTGGAGGTTAGTACGTTTGAAAGAGACAGTACTGCTGTGATAAATTATTTCATTGAAGGTCGCGCATGGCGCAGCAAGCCTCTTGCGTGAGACATGAACAAGCACTGCGCCAACGTGTTCCCATGTTTAATAACATGCTTTCATTCCTATCATCATGAAAAAGATATCACGTATACATCTCAGTATTTTAATTACTCAGAGAGTTGTAATTTCACAAATGTAATGGATTATGTGTCCTGTCGGAGAAACAGAAAGCCCGTTTAAAAAGCAGGTAGTGATTCACACACATAGAGCACATAGAAGATCAAATACAGAACAAAGCATTTAATGTGCCACTTTAGTTACAATGGGATTTGAGAAACTAGTAAATTAAATGATTTTAAGATGAAGTTTATGATGTTCTACTTTAATGGCAAAATAAACTACGTGATTAAAGTGGAAATTTTGAGATTAAAGTTGAAATTTCGTGCTTTTTTCCCCACTGTGTGCCTTTTTTTTGTCTGTACCCTAATAAGCTTTCATATGACACTCAGACGGTGGGCTACGAGTCGCCTTTTCACGGCGACTTTGATATGTGATTTCTTTTTTATTTCGGGCACTGTGCGACTTTGTGAACTTGAGCCTTCGAGTTTCTCTGACACTCTGTCAGTCGATCAACTTCCTTTTGTTGATTATACCACTGTTTAAACCACAAATAGTACGTTTTTCCTTTGCCTCCACTTGGTATTCGCTGAAATTCTTATATTTTCTCCCGTGCTTTTCCCATTGTCTTTTCACAGAAGGCTATTTATATTGATTTGCATATTCAAAGAGGCATAATTCTGGGAGGAGTTGGGGTGGGACAGAAGGCGCGTGCACGTGCGTTACTTTTCACGCTGATCGGGATTTATGAAGTGGAAGAACGTGAAAGTTTGCGTATGTACAGATTCCTGCATCTGGATTTTTCTGTGCGTACGCACATTCCCGCTTTTGTGCTTACGCCATGTTATAGTGTGAGTTCTACGCACGCCGTTATACATGAGGCCCCAGGACTTTAGGGACCTTCACATCTCAACTGGATGAACACAATGGGTGAGCTTATTAGGGTGAAAGACCTGTTCTCATTATAATTCTTCTAATGTTCTAAAGTTACAATAATAAGAGTAACGTTTGGCATAGTGTCATGTTAAATAACAATTTAGGTTGACCATGAATTTTCTTTCTTACAACCAATGTAAGACTAGCTCACGGAATGCTCCAGAGACTTTGAGATCTCAGTGTGACCAACAATCCCAAAACCTTGTGTTTTATAACCAAGACTATTTTACTTTTCTAGGTCCAACAATACAGCCACCATACATTAGTAGCAGTGCCATCATGACAAATATTATTGCTTTTTGGTGTGAACGTGTTTTTGATGCATTTCTTGTTCATTCGCTATTTACTCAGAAGCTCCTTTACCTGAGGCCGCTGCTCTTTTCACTTTTTTGATAACTTCTCTATTTTTAGCATGGTACGACAGATTATTGTAGCTGTAAAATGGCTTGCTCAATGTTTTGGTTTGGCTCCTGTATTGTTTCAGTGTTACCAGGATAGGTTTCAGTTCCAGAGACCCAGAAATGGATATTGGCAAATTGGTCAATAGATTTATATTTTTCTTATGTAGAATTATGCTGGAATTTCTCATCACCTCATTGGCATTCTTCCGATGGATTTCAAGTTCTGTGTATAGGCATCTTATTATATTGCTGGTACTTTCCGGTCACTTAGCTCAAATAATATTATTTACAGGCCATTGGGATTATTGTGTTTCTCTGTCATGCATTAATAATTATATATTGAAACACTGTGTGCCTGAAACAAATAACTAAACTGCACTCAGCATAGTTGCTTTTGTTTCTTGTATTTTTTTATTTAATTTTTCCCAGTTGTATTTGAAGCACAGAAAAAAAGGAGCACATAAAAATTCCCAAACACTCAAAGCTGCATCTCCGAAAAACCATAAAAATAAGTCAATGTGTCAAAACATCATCCACTCTGTGCAAGACTGACAGCACACTATTGATAACAGAATTCAACATCTGAAAAGATAAACAGGGGTAATTAAACATTTTGCCTCAGAAAAAAGGTATGTATTGATAAATGGAATGCCATGTGATTATGAACAATGTCTTCGTTTCCATTTTATGATGAATGGCCTTTAGGATTGTAAGAGGGCTATTGCTGTCAGAAAATTACTGAAATATATAAAGGGTGTCAAACCTGAACTTCTTCAGGCTGTTAGAGAAGGTAATTTATTCTTCACGGTGGTTACAGCTCAAGCACACACGCACCCTTTCATTCTTCTCTGCAGTTTCTGATTCTTGACTTCTCGTTCCTCTCACTATAAAAATTCAAGAGACACATTAATATTAAGCAATGCGTAAATGATATGGACTGGGACCTTTGCTCCTTTGGAAATAAAGAAATGTCATATTTGCACATGGTAATGACTCCATGGCAAGACAGAATAGACAAATTAGTGACAGGATTTTAAAGATTTTTTTTTGTCTTTGACCTTTTTACAGAGTTAATTTCCCAGTGATTTGCATTTTTAATCAGCGCTTTATTTACATTGTAGCTAGGGCTGACATGGTATAACTGATGATTAAGGTCCACTCAGGTCATGGGTACAAAAATGGTTCAACTGTTTTCAAATATTTCTTGACTGTTTTTGAAAGCTCATATATGCAGAGTGAATTTGCTTTGAATTCATACAGAATTCAAATGAAGGCTTTGCACCCAGCAGAGTGGTTGAAGCATTCAGTGGTTGCTGAGGTCTTAGTGTATTGTGTGTTCCTCAGTGAAATCAAAATGTGGATGGAATATAACCCTAAAATTAAACTGTAACAAAATGGGAATCATGCTAATTGTCACTATAGCTCAGCTTAAGGGCATGAGCTCTTCCGCAATCACCCTTGGTAATGATGTTATCAGGTGTTGTTCTTCTTCTAGGAATCTTGGTGTCATTTTTGATTCCTCCCTTTCCTATTCTGCCCATATTCATCACATTAAAACAACTTTCTTACTTCCACTTCCATAACATATCCCGTGTTCATTACTTTCCTTATCCAATGCTGAGAAAGTTGTCCCTGCTTTTATTATGTCACACATCGACTACTGTACTGTAACTCCCTACTGGCAGGTGCTCCTTCTAATCTGCCATCACAGCTCCTATTGGTTCAGAACTCCACTACAAAAGTCCTGGCACAGACCCACAAAAGCGAGCACATAACAGCCGTGCTGCTGTGCCTTCCCTGGCTCCTTGTGTCTTACAGGATTGAGTATAAATTTCTACAAATAACAAATAGCCTGAAGTATAAAGCTCTAAATGGCCTTGCACCGGACTACATCAGCAACCTCCTCCATCACTAGGCTCCTGTCCGCTCACTAAGGTCTGATGATTCTGGCAATCTTGCTGTGCCCCAAACTAACCTGGCGTTCCATGGGTGATGGAGCCTTCAGCTTTATAGCCCCCAGACTTTGGAACGACTTAACCTAAATTCAGGAGATCAGCTGATTCAATTCATTCTTTCAAAATACAACTTAAAACTCATTTGTTTAGGAAGGCATTTAACTTACCCTAACATTCTGACCCTTCTTTCAGTTTAACCTCCCTGTCCGGATGTCGATAAATATTTGTGTTTGTGCTACAAATGTATGTTATTAGTTCAGAGTTTTCTTGTAGCATTCATGTTTTTGAATTTTCTTCTGTTTTTTTGTTTATTTTATTTTTATTTAGTATTTATGCAGATGTTATTTGTATCCAGTGTTGCATATGCCCCTGTTGTTCTTTCTTAATTTCAGAGAAGAACTTTGAGCATGCTACATAAATAAAATGTATTGTTATTAATTTAGTTGGAATTGTTGGAAATGACCATTACTGTTTTATGCTGTTTGTATTGATGTTTTATTTGGATGAGCTTCAACAAGTCAAATTCAGTGAAAATTATGTTGTTATGACAATCAAATAAACATACCACTTAATGTTTATTAAGTTTTTAGAATATGTGTTGCTATCTACGTTGATGTTGCTTTCTACGTGGTGCAATAATCACACATGTTGAGCTTCCATCTAAAGGTGTTTTCACACTTAGAGTCCATTTGCTTCATCCCAAATCAGAAGAGCAGTTACTGTATTTGAATTTCCAGTTAGTTTGGTTTTGTGTTTCACACTGCAAACTGTCAAGTGAACCAGAAACAGCAGATTAAATTGTGTCACACACATGCGAATAGGAGGAAGCTGGGTTGACCGAAAGAAGCTAATTCCACAGCAGGCCAGGGAGTGGCGGGGTGCGCTAAACCTTTCTCTATTTTCTCTGCAGACCAAATACAGGAAAATCTGCCTGATTTCTCTTCAAAGACATCACTTCCAGTTCCGGCGCCCCAAAAGATGTCACTTCCGGTCCCGACATCCAAGATGACATCACTTCTGGGACCTGGTCTATAAAGACGCCATTTTTGTCTTAAGAAATCCGTTCATAATGAGAACTCGAATTGTGCATTCCAGTGTGACTACTAAAAACCTTTTGCATCCAGGTATAATATATCGGTGGCTGCCACAAAACTTTCTTTGTGTCAGAGGCGGATTTATTTTACAGTGGCGTAGTCAGCAGGATGGCTTCCTTCAGGAACCAGAAGTGACATCTTTGAAGACAAATCAGGCAGGTTTTCCCGTATTTGGTCTGCAGAGAAAACAGAGGAAGGTTTAGCGCACCTTGCCACCACCTGACCTGGCATGGAACTGCCTTCTTTCGGTCCACTCAGCTTCCTCCTATTTGCACGTGTGTGACAATTGTCATTGAGTGTTGATAACAGCTGTGCTTGTGCACCGCCACATTGCAATAATTACGTGGTTTGTTTACCAAGCGCGCCTTTGCGAATAAAATAAATATTTTCTAAAAAGTTGAAGAGTACTTGAAAAATATGCACTACTTTATCTGCTACAGAAAGGACACGTTTCATCTTGGTGACTCTACAGAAGATGGCAAGCTCTGCTGAGAGCATATAGTGATGTGCTTCAACTAAAATTAGGCAATCGACAAGTCAGATGAGCTTCATTTCACCATATGTACTCTCTAGGAGCATAACATATGAATGTCAACTTTATTTAGTTTATCTCCAATTGCATGTCTACTGTTTTAGCTCTGTAAATATTTGTTAAAAATGTTCAATTTGGAATATCTGCTTTGAAGCTTCCTTCATAGTATCAAAGTTAATGTACCTACAATGTCGGCATCATGGTTGTATACTGCATCAGTCTTGCAGTGTAAGATTGATCATCATTTGCACAGGACACTGCACTTCATTTCTTGCCAGCTTTGTATGTGGTTGATTGAACTGATCACAAAAAATATTATGTTTTTTTAACACTGTCAACTGCTATTCAGTTTTGAGGCTCTGCGTCTGAATCGGATGCCACTCTTGCTCTCATTGGCTGGTACTTGTGCAAGCTATTTTCTACAAATTGGCAAGTATATGAGTTTTCCTTTTTATGGTGAGATTGTGCTCTTGGAGATCATCAAAGTCTAATACTGGCTACCTGTAATGGACACCAATGGGTGCCATCCCCCCTCCCTGCCTTGGGCTCCCAATGGGCACATCTGGAGTCAACTCACTCTTAAAAACTCTAAATCTGCCATTGAAAAGGTGATGCCCACTGGGTTTCTTTCTAAAAACCCACCCTCAATCTCCTCATTTCTGTGCCCTTTAAATATGCAGCCGCTTCCCTTTACTCCTCATTTATTAGCAAAATACTTAAGATAACTGTTACGAGAGAAAGAAACTTAACAAAAGACTTGACAGTGAAAGCTAAAATTATTGTTGTAAATTCAAGAGATCAGTAACGCAAGTTTGTTTCCATACCATAACCCATTATACACATATATACGGTCAACGGCAAGTACTTTGGCTAGTTATTTACTCGAAGTTCTAAGCAGACTGAATCTGGGCTAGTCGGGGTGCTGCTGATTTTGGTATTTGCATTTAAAAGCAGTTGTAGCTTGGCTATTTCTGCAAACATTATTTGTTTAAATTTTTCTAATTTTTCCACCATTCTGCACTATAGCCCTGTACCTTATTGAGCCTGCATGTGAAGTGGCAGTAACAGAAACTGAGTGTTTAACTGAATGTTAAATTATTAAGACTAATCCTTTTATACTTTTCTTTAGCTGCAATATCAGTGGAGCCCATAGGTATTTTCTTCAGCCTTCAGTGATTGTAACACCTAAGTAAATTTATGAATAATACAAAAAAAAAAAACACCCACAAAACATTTTGAAGATTTCATTGGACTGAAAACTCCCCCCACCCAGTGAGACCATCAAGCTTATAATATCCATCTTTAACATCCGAAGGAGAACAAATCAGTCCTGCAGTACTGTACAGGAACTACTAAACTGTAAATCATAATGGAAGATGGGGTTTTATAATCATTTTTCAGATGTCATCTTTACTGATTATTTTTTTTAAAATAATTGAAACAGCTGATGAGAATGATTTGGTAAGAGGAAGAAATAGCAGCTTCATTTAAAAAGAATGCCAAAGGAGCAGAAAGATTACGAAACTGTTAGTCATATTTCATTTTAAGGGCATGTGAATTACATGAGCAAATACTGTATATGCAAAGTTCAGAATTGTTAGTTATAATGTAATAATAGATTTAAAATATCTGTCTTTTCCAGTGGTGGATTAGACATTGGCAGCTACCCAGACATCTTGTCAGGGGTGGCACCAAACCATTCAGAATTGTGATTACACGCTGAGCTGATCTACCCATTAGAAGTGTCATTTATGAAAATTACACCAAGTATCACACACTCTGTAATATCCGGGTAGAGAGAGGGGTGCCAATTATGTAATCGAAGGTACGTGTGGTCCAGACACCGAGGAGAACACTCCAAGAAGACTACCCACTCTGCCATAAAGCCTAGATTAGTCGAGTGTTGCAGCGATGGTTGACCTTCTGGAAGTTTTCTTCAACCCAGCCGGATACCAGCCTCCTGGCTAAGGCAAGGAACACCCTACCACACTTCTTACCTAAGGAAGGGGATGCATATATTTATATATATATATATATATACACACACAGTTTGTTATGTTACAATATCTGCTTTTATGATGTGCCAGTACAGTGAGGTTGTGGTGACTTGTGGGTAGGAACTGCCTCTGAATCTATTGGTGCGAGTGCCAATGGCACATGAACTGCTTGTGTGCAATGTAGCTAAAAAATACTGAAACTTTTCGTTATCTATCCTTTACTATCTCAACCTGATTTTTCTGGCATTTAAACTGTCTGATGAGCGAGGAAGAAAACTGGAACATCAGAAGGAATTACATACTACAGGTAGAACATGCAGTCTGTACAAAGAAGGCACCTAAGTTGGGGCACAGCACTCACACTGGTATCAATATCCATCATGTCACCTCTGTCCAGCTTCTCTTCTAATCAAGTGCATTGTCAATGGAGCCTTTTATCTATTTCGTTCTCACATTTATTTAATGGTTTTTATGACTCATTGTATTTCTGTTATACATGTAATATTAGACGAGTGCCTTTTGTTCGCTGTATGTAATTCAGATCATTTTACGAGAGTCAACCTGCTCACTTTTTAGTACATTAAACCTGGCTTCAAATGACATTGAAATGGATAATGACAGGGTCATGTTATTTAACATTTTAGTGTTAATGTTGTCCATTTAAATGTATCATACAGTATAAAAACGTTTCAGTTGTTGCATAAATTAAGTTGAAAACCTAATAGAGTGAGAAAGATTACTTTCCATGATTACTTTGTCTTATAAAAGAGGATTATGAAAGCACCATATTTAAATTATTTGATTTCTAGAAATGAAATTTATTCCCACTAACAGTTTGATGGATATTCCATTTTTATATTTATAAATGTATAATGAGTTTTACAAATCACACAAGATAGTATGTGATCAATTTACCAGATATGCTGCTTTATTTATTAAGAGGCTTTTTTTCTGATTAGACAAATCTTTCAAAAAGGTGCATTCTATATAAAATTATATAATGTTAAGAGTCTTTCTAAATATCCATCCATCCATTCATTATTCAACCCGCTATATCCTAACTACAGGGTCACGGGGGTCTGCTGGAGCCAATCCCAGCCAACACAGGGCACAAGGCAGGAAACAAACCCCGGGCAGGGCGCCAGCCTACCGCAGGGCACACACACACACACCAAGCACACACTAGGGACAATTTAGGATCACCAGTGCACCTAACCTGCAAGTCTTTGGACTGTGGGAGGAAACCGAAGTACCCGGAGGAAATCCACACAGACACGGGGAGAACCTGTAAACTCCACGCAGGGAGGCTTTCTAAATATTTAAATGCAAAATAATAATAATAATAATTCCATAGAGAAGTAAGATCAAGAATTGCAAGTGATGCTTTAGTTTCCATTACATTCGATATCTAAATGTTAGGTGACATCCCAACCTCTCCCAATTTCAAGGCTATTTTATGAAGTCTTCTCAATTGCACCCTTGCTCTAAGGGTTGTATAATTTAATAAATGTATCACTTCACTCTCTCCCTCACACACACTCCTTCTCTCTCTACAAACCCCATTTATTAGCCATTTGTACCAAAATATAACAACTTTTTGGGTTTTACTGACCCTTCCCTATTCTGTTTCTCTTTTTACTGTGAGGCTGTTCTCCAGCCCATTTGAAAAAAAGCAGAAATACTTTAAGGACTGGAATCCAAGGATTAATTCATCAGTGAAAGGATTCTAACTGGACTACTCTGCACAAACTTATACTCTAGAAAAGCCCATACAGCATGGGTGGCCATTGGGCCTACGTCTCCAGAACTATGAGCTAGTCAATAACTTTGTGCTATCAGCAACGATCAACATGTCAGAGGTTTATTTTCTCCAGGGATTTTTAGGGAGTTCTTGTTTTCATCTCCTCTTTTTGAGAGCCTGGTCTATCTCAACAATACTAATACCTAATTGCAAGCAAAGATGACTGCATCTTCAAGGAGATCCTTATATTGGTAACATGTATCATGCTCTGTTTAGAGGTGTGGATCAGCACACATAGTCAGCAAAAAAGCTTAAGTTTAATGTGGAATTGATATGATGTTCATATGATATTGAGACGCCTACACTGAGGCAACAAAACGTTCCTCACACCATTGCACTAATACCATCATCCTGAGTCATTTACACAAGCCAGGATTTTGCTCGTGCTACATTCTCACCCTACCGTTTGCATAAGACGATGTATTTCCAATCTTCAGTCCTCCAGTTTTGATGATCGCGTGCCAACTGAATCCTCATCTTCCCATTCTTAGATGACAGGTTTGGAACCTGATATGGCCTTCTGCTACTGTAGCCCAAATGCTTCAGTGTCCAACGCTCTTCTGAAAGCCACAGTTGTTCACAATCTTTGAATACCTGTGGCCTTTCTGTTCTGACTTCTCCTTTAAACAAGATGTTTTTGTGCAACTACCACTCACCCGATGTTTTTATTTATTTATTTATTTAATTACCCATTCTCTGTAAACTTAAGAATGTACTGTCTAGAGATCTCAGTAAGGGCAACTGCTTCTGATTGTCACGGTTTAGCCAGTGTGCCACCCCTCGCTTTAGTTTCATAAATGTTTGCTTATTTATCCTGCTCATTTTTGATTTATTTTTGTATATTTGTTAATGTAAATGTTTTGTTAATAGTTCTTCATTAAGCCTTTTTGTGTGTTTTTCTTTTTGTGTAATTTTCTTTTAGTGTTTTACTTACCTGTTATTTTTATATGTTGAGCCCAAGGGTCTCGGCCCTTGTGACACTGCACTTATGACTACCTTTAGCTTATATAAAGGCTCATATGCCTCCGATTAATGCTGAAAAATGACCTTCTGCCCCTGCTCTTCAAGCCATCATGCCAACCAGTAGCTGAACATGATTAGGTACATATGTGCTCAAGCCTTGTAGTTGGTATGAAAATGACAAATCTCACATTTGCTTTGTCCTCCAGCAAGCACAGAAGAAGGCAGTGTATGATAATTTGAATAAATGATTAAACTATAAAAAAGAAAATATAGAAAGGACACATTCTAGTGGTGATAGAAAAATGATATTCAATGTAAAGAGAAAGTGTGGCAAGCATTGAGGTAAGGTTTCTGATTAATGTACTCATCATGGTAACTTGGGAGAAGCAGAAGTTGAAACAACCAAGAGATAATTGAGAAATGAGAAATCATGATTAGCAGCCATACCCCATGCACTTTAGAAAAGGTCATCCATCTGAAGCTAAGCATGTTTGGGCCCAACCAGTACTTGGATAGGAAACCTTCTAGGAAAAACTTGGGATGCAGCTGGAAGAGGTGTTGGTGTGGCTAGCAGGGGCTTACCCTGTGGTCTAAATGTGGATCCCAAAGCCTCAGTGCAGTGACGGGGACACTGTGCTGTCAAAATGGCACCATCCTTCAGATGAGACGTAAAACTGAGGTACTGATGCTGTGTAGGCTGTTTCTCGATGTCCAGGCTAAATGGCCCACCCCGGCCTAGTCATTCTGGCCCCTTAACCATCCCGTGGTATTAATAGGCTATCTCTCTCACCCCTTCACCACCTAATAGTGACGGTACTGTTGCAAAAATTGCTGCCGTCACATCATCCAAGTGGATGCCACACATTAGTGGTGGTTGAGGTGGCTCCCCACTCACTAAAGCGCTTTGAGTAAAGTGAAAAGCACTATATAAATGTAAAGAATTATTATTATTGTTATTAAAGGATAAGCTATGGTAAGAGAATTATGGAGAAACCAAACGAAAAACAAATGACCAGAATCAAAGGGCAAAACAAAATTCGAAAGTCAGATTCAGAAAACTAAAGTCTATTTGGAAATTAAGCTAACTATCGCTATGAGGATCAGAATGTTTTTCATCCATCAAAGGATAACGTAAAGCGTAAACACCGCTATATTTATATTGTAGATTCTGCTAATTCCTTATTATGACAGTCATGGACCCGTGACCTTCAAAACTGTGTTGCAAAAATAATGTAGTGAGAAGTCAAGCAAAATTCCACCTTTTATTGGCTAACTAAAAAGATTACAGTATGGCAGCTTTTCAGGCAACTCAGGCCCCTTCTTCAGGCTTGAAAGCTTGCATATTGTAATCTTTTTAGATAGCCAATAAAAAGTGTAATTTTTCTTGACTTTTCCCTACATCCATAATGGCTAACATGGTACAAACATCCTAGTACTTGCGAAAATAAAGAAAACTAAGTCATTAGCAAAAATGTACTTTTCACTTACAAAGCAAAATGTGGAAATAATAACAGAAATGGAATCCTCATAATTGAAAACCCCAAAACAGATGAAAGTACACATGGAAACAAATGTTAATGCTACACAGTATAGGTCACCTGGGAAATATTCTTTCCAAAATCAGGAAGAAAACAGAAGGAACCCAACCAAATGCACGTTAGATTAAATGGCAATGGTCTCATTGGTGAACGCAGTTGTATTGTTAAAGAAAATGTGCCACCTAAAGAACAATTCAATGCAAGAAGTAATGCAGTGAGAGTCTGCAAAGGTTGTAATGTTAATCTAGAAATAAATGAATAATGATTGAGTGAATCATGGCAGAGTGCAAACGCCCAGAAGGCTGTTAGTTGGTCAGCAAGTTGCCCAATAGTAAGGACTGAATTTCCTGAACCGTTATTTGCCACATCTTGTCACGTTGGTTAGAAACAAACAGGCAAAAGTTGGCAAACAGGCAATAATACATTGGCATGGGACTTAGACAAATCAAAGTCAAAAAAGCCTGCCAAAGTTTAAATAAAACAGAAAGCAGAATAGAGAGAAAACAGATTTATTAACCCAGGTTTTAAGATTGAGTCTGGCTAATTTGGAGCTGCTCTCTTAAACAAGCAACAGATGACAGCTGTGTGGTACACCAAGACGTCTGCTGTATACACTCAAAGCAAGCTGCTTCCTAGAGCTGAAAGTAGAGCTATGGAGAATAATAAATCAGATGACAATTGTCATGTTCTGCAGCCACTGAATCATTTTTCTTCCTGGACTTAATTTTGTTTTAGCTTATTTATTTTCTCCAAGTTGTTTTATTTGGCTATTAATTTCCCATTGTTTTCTGGAATTCAAGAAAGCCAAGACATTGTGATGTCACATGGCATTCATGACCACAGGGATATCATTTAGCTCCTCTAATCTCTATTGAAAAGTCTGACCCCATCATTTTGAAGTTCATTTTCACTTTTTGTTGCAAGTCAAGACTCACAATGCCAAGACATATATGTATATTCTGCTTCAGGATGAAATTTATAGATCTTAGTAGTCTACTGCAAGGCCTGCGGATAGCGAATGTTCTGATAAAAACATCAAAGGTACTTCTGCAGCCTCCCTAGATGATTTGGATCAGTAACCCCAAATTCAAGTCCTGAGGTTGGCTGTAAATGCCTCACAGAAGCTGTTCAAGTATAACACAATCATTTTTTTGTTTCACTCTGGAGTTTAAGTTATTTGTAGCATAAATCTTCCAAATGGGTTTGCAGTTCTCACTGTAATTCTCCAGTCTTTTATTTAATTACCCAACAACAAAATTGCTATGTCCCTGGGTTTTTAACATTTGTGTTGGCGTCACTCAGCACTCAGTCAAGGCTGGATAAAGACCCCAACAGGCCCCTGGGTGACTTGATAACTAGAGCTCTTTAATAGAGAGTTGAGATCATACTTTAAACAATCATGTACGTGGACACCCGGCCGTTTAATACGGCATGGTAATTTCCATTATTAATGACATGTAATCATTTGAAAAATGCGTGGACAATGCACAGAAATTTATAGACAGTCATTTGTATGTAATCCAACTGATGTCTGCCAACTGGTGTCAGCCAGTGTGGTCCGCACTCCCTCTAGTCACATCACTCGAAGTAATATTGTACAAAATGCAGAGAAATTCTTATTTGCATGTTCAACGAACATAATGCAACATGTCGCCACTCTCCGGCACCATGAGGAACATTATAGATTAGAAAACACACATCAGCCCAGTCGAAGTTCAGTTATGCTCCAACTTCATTTCATTCTACTGCTTTTGTTAATAGTAGTAGTGTAACAAAAGGTGGATATCATACTGTATATTTCATTTAATGCAATGTTTAATGTAACTTGTTTCAGATAGTCTTAAGCAATGAATCTTGTGTGGTGTCGATGACCAATAGTAATGCATGAGTCCCAATAAAATGTTGAGATGCCACCCCGTTTACTGATACAATAAGAAAACAAAAATAACAAACACATGATGACGCATATAATAAACACACAACTTATCCGGCTGTCGCTAAGGAATGTATGTTTTAAATAGTAATCACGATTCAGGGTCGGAGCTTCATTTTGCTGGTTGCTCATCTCCTATATCAGATGCCTCCTTCCAAGAGCCCACTGCTTTTATAGCTCATGGATTGGAAAGGTGTGGGTCAGTAGCCCTCATTGGATGTCTTCTCTGAGCTGTGGGTAACAAAAGAGATAAGTGTGTTATCGATTGTGCCTGATGTTCCTGAGTGGCAGTGCTTACATCTGATGAGCCCAGAAGGCAACCCTCTGATGTGCATGTGTGACAGTATGTAAGAAGATGGACAAGGTGAATATCCAGCTTTCCATTTGGCCAACATTATACAAATGATCTTCATTTCAGAATTTGCTAAAAAACCTTCTATGACTTCATTGAACTTGTAAGGAAATAATGGTGGACCCACAGAAACTGCAGGAGAAGATGGTTTATATAACATCGCCTTTACACACTCAATCCCTGGTTCCTTTAAAACATTAAACTAATGTTACAATGCCACCATTGTTTTCAATATTGTTTTTTAGCTTTTGGTTCACTAGTAAGGCCAGACAAAAGCATGGAAAGATGTTGTTGGCAACAACAGAGCACTAAACTCTGTCACGCTGGCTGACAACATGCTTCAAGCATACATAACCCTGAAGTGCAATATGTCACTAAAGATTCACATCCTGCGTTCACACATGGACTTCGCCCTTGCTATTCTTGGTGATAAATACGGTTAAAGATTTCATCAGAACATTTGCAACAATGGAAAAGCAGCATCAGGGCAAGAGGAGTCCATCAGGACAGGCAGACTATTGTTAGAAACTGAAACGGGAAACATCAAATGCCAAGTAAAAATGAAAATCAGCAGCAGGACTTAATAAGTGAAATAATGCAATGTGTCAGCAAAACATGCTAAATTCAATAAAAGTTACTTTCATGTTTACCAAATTCCTACACGATACACTCAATCTGACATTAAATTTGTGTTCAGCTTGAAGCTGTTTATCATAATCACCAAAAAGGTTTCAATGAAGAAAACTAAAAGGAGAAAGTCATTGTTCAGTTTTATTAATTATTTTGCTTTGTCTTTTTTCTTCTTGGTATCTTCTTATGATGTGGCACCACTGCAGCATTGTCCAAGTTTATCAACAGTCCTATGGAATTCATCATTAGCTTTTATTAGAATTCTGTTATTTTAATATTATCAATGCAGTGGTCGACTATTGCTGGATATTCAGATGAGAAGTATCAGATGTAGAGCACAAGCAGCAAAACATTTTTAGCTCAAAGGAACTCATGCAATGTGTCAGCATCATTAACTGACTAAACACACTACACAGGCAGTAGTGTAGTGGTTGGACTTCAAGCCTTGAGGTTGTGGATTCAATTCCCACTACTGACACTGTGTGACTATCATCATGTCATTTCAGAAATGTAACCAATCGCATCACAAATGTTTTAAGTCACCATGGATAAAGGCATCAGCCAAATAATAAAATAATGGAGTGACTATATTAAAACAGCAAATTGTATAATGCCTAGGAGGGGAGCTATTTAGCCTAAAGTAACATGTCTTTGCTTTCTTGAACTGCTAAAGACTTCAGACCCCCAGATGTTTCTCTGAGAATCTTCTTCTTCTTCTTTCGGCTGCTCCCATTAAGGGTTGCCACAGTGGATCATCTTCTTTCATATCTTTCTCTCCTCTGCATCTTGTTCTGTTACATCCATCACCTGTATGTCCTCTCTCACCACATCCATAAACCTTTGCTTAGGCCTTCCTCTTTTCCTCTTCCCTGGCAGCTCTGTCCTTAGCATCCTTCTCCCAATATACTCAGCATCTCTCCTCTGCACATGTCCAAACCAACACAATCTCGCCTCTCTGACTTTGTCTCCCAACTGTCCAACCTGAGCTGACCCTCTAATGTACTAATTTCTAATCCTGTCCATCCTCATCACACCCAGTGCAAATCTAAGCATCTTTAGCTCTGCTACCTCCAACTCGGTCTCCTGCTTTCTGGTCAGTGCCACCATCTCCAACCCATATAACATAGCTGGTCTCACCACCGTCCTGTAGACCTTCCCTTTCACTCTCGCTGATACCCGTCTGTCACAAATTACTCCTGACACTCTTCTCCACCCATTCCACCCTGCCTGCACTCTCTTTTTCACCTCTCTTCCACAATCCCCATTACTCTGTACTGTTGATCCCAAGTATTTAAACTCATCCACCCTCGCCAACTCTACACACTGCATCCTCATCATTCCACTGACCTTCCTCTCAGTCACACACATGTATTCTGTCTTGTTCCTACTGACCTTCATTCCTCTCCTCTCTAGAGCATATCTCCACCTCTCCAGGGTCTCCTCAACCTGCTCCCTACTATCACTACAGATCCCAATGTCATCAGCAAACATCATAGTCCACGGGGACTCCTGTCTAATCTCGTCTGTCAACCTGTCCATCACCATTGCAAATAAGAAAGGGCTCAGAGCCGATCCCTGATGTAATCCCACCTCCATGTTGAATGTTTCAGTCACTCCTACCACAGACCTCACCACTGTCACACTTCCCTCATATAAATCTTGTACAACTCTTACGTACTTCTCTGCCACTCCCGACTTCCTCATACAATATCACAGCTCCTCTCGAGGCACCCTGTTATTTGCTTTCTCCAGGTCCACAAAGACGCAATGCAACTCCTTCTGGTCTTCTCTAAACTTCTCCATCAACATCCTCAGAGCAAACATTGCATCTGTGGTGCTTTCTTGACATGAAACCATACTGCTGCTCACTAATCATCACCTCACGTCTTAACCTAGCTTCCACTACTCTTTCCCATAACTTCAAGCTGTGGCTCATCAATTTTATTCCCCTGTAGTTACTACAGTCCTGTACATCCCCCTTATTCTTAAATATTGGCACCAGTACACTTCTTCTCCACTCCTCAGGCATCCTCTCACTTTCCACTCCACTGCCATCTCTCCTAAACACCTCCATGCTTCCATAGGTATGCCATCTGGACCAACGGCCTTTTCATTTTTCATCCTCTTCATAGCTGTCCTTACAACAAAAACAACAACATTTATTTATATAGCACATTTTCATACAAATAATGTAGCTCAAAGTGCTTTACATGATGACGAAAAGAGAAAAAAAAGACAAAGTAATAATTAAAATAAGACAACACTAATTAACATAGAATAAGAGTAAGGTCCGATGGCCAGGGAGGACAGAAAAAACAAAAAAACTCCAGAAGGCTGGAGAAAAAAAAAATAAAATCTGCAGGGGTTCCAGACCATGAGACCACCCAGCACCCTCTGCTCCTCCTCTTCCTCCTTGCTAATCCATTGCACTTCCTGATGAATTTTTGGTTTTCGTCAGCTCCAGTGCCATATGTCCATAGTTATTGTGACACAATAAATTATTGACTCTGTGATGTCTTTGTATTTAGGATAAATAGGTAGTGGCTGTTAAACTTTTATAAATGAAAATGTATAAAGTTTATTAAAGTTTATATATATTTTTATATTTTATATACAATTTCAGTAACATATTTATATGAATTGTATTATTTTTTCTGAAACATTTCGACTACATTCAAAACATGAAATGTGGTGTAAAAATTCATGTGCTTATAATAATATTATTTAGCTCCCCATTCTTTCTTTGTTTCTGCTGCACTCTAGTATCCTGCAGGATTGCCAGACACTTCTATGGGGGCTTCTCCTTTCTTTTAACTACACTTGACTCCCTTCCTAAAATCCTTACAGGCAGACGTTGTCTGGCAATGTATTGGCTGAGTGCTGGCACAATAAATTGTGCGACCAATGCCAGTGTGCATATCACTTATCTTGCTTGAGACTTGAATGGCTCTACCCCTGACCTGAATTAATACAATATCCTGGCTGATACACCTGTTCTGGACCCCCCACAACATTAATTCAATCTGATACAGTCAGAGGGTTACTTTGACGAGATTTAGTGGAATTTGCTGTAATAAAAGTGAGAATGTGAGTGGCGAGACAAGCAGCAAACCCTGTCTGAGAAAATGGACAAGAGAGATGATCCAGAGGAGGAGGAGGAAACGATTATAGGGAGTAACAAAGCGCTACAGAATGAGACAGAAGGTAAACAGCTGAGAGCAAAGCCTTGACTGGGATGTCTAGAGCGTGTTTAAAACAAAAAAAAAAACATATGCAGTGATAGCAATTTGGAGGCAATGGCTGTCGAGCACATGCCGCTAGGCAGCAAACCAGTCAGACAGACACTAATGATTCACTTACAATGAGTTGCCAGTGGTTTTATATCATCTGCACTTCAATTTCAGTAAAGCAGGCTTTTTGTTACTGAGCTGTGAGATGGATATTGGCTAGGATTCCCCCAGAGATCTAAGACCAATCACACAGAAAGTGGAAAAGCAGTCTGCGTTAAGACTTGCAAGCAGCAAGTAACATAATGGAGGTTCAAGTCAAGCAGTCATTTCATACAACATAAACTGCTTTTGACAGGAAAGATAGGAGATAAACAAACAAACAATAAATTTAACAAGGCAACATTCTCCATATTCTGAAAGTATGACTGACACTTGTGTTTCCAGTTTCAGCTCCTACGCACTTTAGCAGGCTCTGTCCTACCTAAGAACTTGTACTCCTTTACCAGGAGTTGATCATCCACAGGTTTGTAACCCAGTAAAATTAATTTAAAGTGTTAATTAATACCCTATTAAGTCATAAATTGCTTACAAAATTAGATCTGTTTTCAAATTACCTGACCATTACTGGGTCAATAGAAGAGGAACAAATTCTGGCAACAATGGTACAAAGCAGGAATAAGTCATTAAATTATGCAACTGATGTTGTTTTGCATTTACTCATCTATAGACACTCATCCACTACAGCAGCGGTCTCCAAACTTTTTTGCACCACGGACTGCTTTCATGTAAGACATTTTTCCAGGAACCGGCCATCACAAGCTCATAACAAAGCATATTAAAGTGCATAATAAATACAACTCATCATAACGCAGAATCAATGGGATCCCCTAGTTTGTTTTCCTGCAAGAAGACAGTCCCATCTAGGGGTGATGGGAGACAATGACACCCAAAGTATGTTCTTTATGTCCAGTCTACTACTGTTTGCTGTCATTGCAGAAAATCCCTCTTCACAAAGATAGGATGTTGGAAATGGAAGCAGAGTTTTCAGTGCTTTTGTGCCAATCTCCAGAGACGTTTGTTTTTTACTCATATTAGCTAAGGTTAGCTTGGGGGCTTAATTTGTTGAGCATCAAAACTGTGACAGAGACAAGTGTGGTGTGGGAAAAAGTCACAGACGGAAGTGATGGGGAGATCGTTGAATGACAAGTGGTCACAGTTATTGAAATCTATCAACAGTTTATTGTACACCACGAACAAATCAATCTGCACACTCATCCAAACTTTAAACTGCCTGTTAAGGCCATCAAGGTACATAAACAACAGGATATAGTTGCTGTTCTACAGAGATGATCTGATCATTTTTGAAAATGAACCACCCTGCAGACTCTGATAGTCAATAAAATGGAAATAAAATGAAAATAAAAAGTTTTCTTTCCTTCTGTGCAGCCCCATACAAGTACACAGCCCGGTGGTCAGGGATTGCTGCAGTACAGGATAACATTTTTAACATTGATTCACTGGTCGAGCTAACGAATACTCTGTAGTCAACAATGGAGAGCATGTACTGTATATTAGGTGACAGTGATAGAAGAAATCATATCTCTTGTTTCCAGTGTTGCAGGTTTATGTTTTATTTTGTATTTCAAGACCGACTGTTGACAAGACTTCATGTTGCATGTTGATTAGCTCATGCAAGTAATACATTCAATGTACTCTGTATATATCACAGTGCTAACCCTATAAACTGTGTATATGCTCAACTGCACACCTTAATTCACTCACTATGATCGCCCAGCTTTGGTTACTGTTGTGTAAAAAACCTGTGGTGGGCTGGTGCCCTGCCTGAGGTTTGTTTCCTGCCTTGTGCCCTGTGTTGGCTGGGATTGGCTCCAGCAGACCCCTGTCACCCTGTAGTTAGCATATAGCGGGTTGGATAATGGATGGATGGATGTGTAAAAAAACAGACTTCCAGGTGGTCTAACAGGGAAACAATCTATGCACCATACACTAATTTGTCATCAAATTTGCTAAAAAACATGAACTTCATCATTGAGGATAAATAATTCTGAATAATCCCAAATGGGGTAAGATCAAATCAGCCAAAAACACCTTTCCCAACACCTTTTCATTGAAAATCCAAAATTTTAAAACATACTGAAAAATTAAAATTCCAAAAATCCAAAATGTAAATTCTAAACATTAAAAAGACTGGAAAAAGTTGAAAGTCTTCAAAAAAGACGCCAAATTCCACAATCCAAAATAAAAAACCTCAGATGCAAAAAAAGTTAAAAAAACATATAATCCAAAACAAAAGGGCAAACATTAAACAATGGAGAAGCACAAAGGAAGATGTAAAAAGACAAATACCACAGGACGTACAGGAGTTGAGGAAGAAGGTGTCTTAATTAGAGATCTCAGATAATTTATTATTTAGTACCTGATAACATTAATTAGATAGATAGATAGATAGATAGATAGATAGATAGATAGATAGATAGATAGATAGATAGATAGATAGATAGATAGATAGATAGATAGATAGATACTTTATTACTGATACAAAATCGCATGGTTTGGGGGAGGAACAATCTCCTCAGTCTGTCAGTGGAGCAGGACCGTGACAGCAGTTTGTCACTGAGGCTGCTCCTTTGTCTGGAGATGATACTGTTTAGCGGATGTGGTGGATTCTCCATGATTGACAGGAGCCTGCTCAGTGCCAGTCGCTCTGCTACAGATGTCAAACTGTCCAGCTCCGTGCCTACAATAGAGCCTGCCTTCCTCACCAGTTTATCCAGGCGTGAGGTGTCCTTCTTCTTAATGCTGCCTCCCCAGCACACCACCGCGTAGAAGAGGGCGCTCGCCACAACCGTCTGGTAGAACATCTGCAGCATCTTATTGCAGATGTTGAAGGACGCCAGTCTTCTAAGGAAGTATAGCCGGCTCTGTCCTCTCTTGCACGCTGAATCAGTATTGGCATTCCAGTCCAATTTATCATCCAATTAATTAATTAATTAAGAAATCCTATGCAAAATAATCTAAATTGTCCCTAGTGTGTGTGCTTGGTGTGTGTGTGTGTGTGTCCTGCGGTGGGTTGGCGCCCTGCCCGGGATTGGTCCATGCCTTGCGCCCTGTGTTGGCTAGAATTGGCTCCAGCAGACCCCTGTGACCCTGTATTTGGATTCAGTGGGTTGGGAAATGGATGGATGGATGGAAAATAACCACTTCAAAGTGACAAACATCATATAAAACAAATAAATCTGAGAATGCTATGTATGAGTTAGTATATATCTATAGCATTCGCTGATAGTACATTGCCGCACCTACCTCACTATAGGAAGCCAATGATTATCCACATTTTTTAATATTTTTGTTTGGGTTTGCTGTATAGCATTCCTCGTGCACAAGTGAAAACATGGTGTGTCTTTGGTCACAGTGCCAAAGTTTTGAACATGACCAGTCAGATTCTCTTGTTCTTTTCTAAGAGTAAACATGGCGACGCCACTCGCTGTTTGCACCAAAGAAAAGCAGCAAGCAGTGGTCTGCTTTTTTATGGGTAACAGGGTCCAAAATTCAGAGAAGGCTTACTGCACAATATGGAGACTCCCGTCCACACCCACAGCTGATGACAGCACTGAATATGCCCGTGCCATGATTTTGATGAAGTGACGAGGGTTTTGGCTCCTGGTACACCACTGGCCACATGGTGCCTGGTGACCACAGACACACCATGTTTCCACATGTGTGCAGGGAAAGCTGTACAGCCAACTCAAACATAATGTGTGGATTCTAACTTACCCTTGTGTATATATGTAGTTTCAATTTTCAAATATTCACTTAACTTTGTTACACTAAAGATATATCCCAACAAATATTATAGCCTCCAAAAGAAACTTTGATTTAAGGTAGTGGTGAACAATTACTCCAGGTTATGCAGTGCTGCAGTGGTTACCGGTGCTGCCTCACGGAGCCCTGGGTTCACATCCTGATCTCAGCACTATCTATGAAGGTTGTATGTTCTCATTAAATATTTATAGGTCTTTACTTTTAAACCCTAAAGGCTTTACTTAGCAAGCCTAAGTTGAAACCACATACAATAGTACAGCACTCCATCCATGATTAGGCCCTGCTTTGTGCCCAGTGATGCTCGGGTAGGCCCAGATCCTCACAACTCTGAACTGAATAAAGCGGGTTCAGTACCGAATGCATGGATAATTGTTTCATTTGCTATAAATTATATTTGTAATGCATTGAATGCAGATGATTCACCTAGGCCTGACATCTGCCAGATCTCATCTCCAGCACTGATGCCATTGGTTGTTAATCTAGAACTGCTTGAATACAGGATTACAGTTTCTTACAAACTCCTTTCATAGCTTTTTAAAAAAAAAAAGGAAAATTCTTCAGAATATGTAGTATATATACAGTAGTAACCAGCAAATAACTCGTAACTTCAATGGAATCATTACACCGCGAGATACAAGTAGTCAAGGCCAAAAACAAACAAACTAATAAACCAAACAGTTTCTCAACTATGCAACAAGTCACTGTAATTGCCTTTCAGTGCTGCAGGTGATATACAGAAATGTTTGATTTTTAAACTATTATTCTCCTTTGTTTCCTTTGTCATCACTTGTAATTAAAATGTAAGAAATTTGTGCTGTTCAATAGGTGCTTAATTAAAATCATGCTTTGAGTAACAAACAATAAATGCTACACTCGAACGCTGATCTTGTTAACAGAATGCTTTCTTTATAACGTATACTGTAATTTTTCACGCTTGTTTAAAAAAATAAAAAATAAAAAACAGTCTACCATTCAAATCCTGCAAGCGCCTGTAAGGAGTAACATTATTAAGATTATAAACATGCTTCATGCCGAAACTGCATGTTCTCTATAAAAGCCTTTTATATATCTGCTGAAGCATATGCCAGAGGATCAAAGCCATTGCCAACTAAGAACATTTTTACAAAGCTTTTAATTGCTGTGACATGGAGAAGGTCCAAGGGCTGGAACATTCGAAGACGCAAAGCTGGCAGCTGATGACGATTTTATGAGGGAATATCATCATCTAACTGACATTCTCAATCCTGCTTAATTCAATTCAGGATTGTGAGGGTCCAGAGCCCGACTTTACATAAAACAGAAGATGTGGCCCCTCAGAGCAAGCCTTCAATTCTGACTTCAAGTACTGGTATTGCTTAATTTATAAAGGAGGATGATCCTTGAAAATGGGACAATTTAAACTGTAAGGCTATTCATGCTAATTGACTATAAAATAATGATAATTCAGATTTCTTTGCCACATAAGAAAGTGCCAGGTCAGCTGCTCTGTCTCCCTGTGATGTGTCTTAGAATAGCTGCTGGTTTTTCTCCAAAATCTGGTGGGATTTACAGCAGTGTAGCCCTGCAGCCGAGGCGCCTTACTAGAAATCACAAGACTGCCTGTTTAATCGCCACCTGACTCTACGTGATCCTAGTCACTTAAACAGCTTCTTGTAAAAAATTAGATAAGTAAATAGTTAAAAATACATAAGTAACAACTGGAATGCATCCTGAACATGTACAGTAAGTTACCTTGGGTAAATCTGCCAAATACAGAAGAAGGTGATATATTGTGATTCTGCGATGGGATAGGAATGGAGACATAATTAGTTAATGCCATTGTGATTGAGTGCACGTCAGCTCTTTTTATAACTAGAAGATAACAGCATAAGAAACAACAGGTTTACGTGCTCACTGAATGGCTCTTACTGGGCCAGAAGAGACTGACCTAGAATTTTATATACCATCCCAAGACTCCAAAGTTGCCAACAAATGAAAATACAAATGAGTTATAAATTGTAGCCTTTTTGTACCTTCACCTGTCATTCCATTAAGAACTTAGAATATGGTTTTCAGACAGTGGCAGGCATTTCCAAAGGACGGTCAGTTGTTGTGTGAGTCACAAACATTAAAAGTCATCTGTCAACTCCATCTAACACTAAAGATGCAAAACAAAACCAAATTCATGACCAGCACTGAACCAGAAATTGATTGATCCAGAAAAGTCTTTAAATAAAACAAGATCATAGCAGTCAGACATACAAAATGGCGTGAGGTTTCTAAACTCTTTTGGGACTCCCCTCAATGGGAAGACATGCAAAAGAGCATCCCAAAGCGCGATCACCATGTTTGTGGAAGATTGTTTATCTGTTTCCGGGGCAACCGCAGGCTCACAGCGCTGCAGCAGCTCGCCGGCGAAGCAAATCCGAGCCTGTGCCTGTCATTGATAGGTGATGCAAGGAACATTATAAATGCAGGGAACAATATTACTTGGCCACTAACCTGGCCACGACCCTGCCTGACTGCTGTATCTGTGTATAGGAGAGTGGCAGATCCCGCTACAATAAATAACCGTGCTGTTCCTGTTTCACACTGAATAAAGCTGGTGTTGCTAAAGTGCTGAGACTCAGCCTCATGTTTTGGGGTGCAAGACAGGGACTCATGCGTCACAATTGTAACACTTAGAAAAACTCAAAACAGAAAATGGTAGTGCCCAGACCCATTAGCAAACCTAAAAACTGAGCCTGGTATTTGCATTTCTGTGTGTGGGCTCTAGTCAATATTAATTTCCAATTTAAAATAAAATTGACCCTATTAAACTATTTTAACAAAGCATTGATATCAGCATAATTTAAATTACATGAATGGAAAAGATGCTAATCAATCAAGCACTACTTTAAGAAGATGATTTGCAAACAAGAGGTCAGTGGCACTATGAATAACAGACAAGCTCACATCAACAGAAAAGATTTCTTGCTCAGATGCCACTCCATAGAACTAACCGAAGAACAGCAATAAGCCCAAGACATCAAAAAAAATGCAACCAGCCAATGAATGTATTGCAGCCTTTGAACACTACGATAAGTGTTGTGAGTTTAATACAAGACTACAATAAGCAGATATTATGTTAATCAACTGCTACAGCATATATTAATGACACACTGATCACAAGAACAGCCCCACACCAAGCCAAACAGGGCATGTATGCATTACAAACAGCGTTGTGGGTGTGGGACGCATGCACACACTGCAAAGCACTCTAGCAGCCTAAGATAAAAACTTTTGTTCAGCACAACCTGATTAAGACAGTCCATGTTTGAACTTGGCACATGCAATTCAGTCCAACTCTGCTCAGTGCATTTTCCATAGTTAATACCAGCGCAACTCTCACTTCTGCTGTTTGATAGATGAATTCTGTCCCCAGAGTGGGGGGCAAGTGTCAAAACACACAAACGTTGAGAGTGTCTAATGTGTGACACATTATATAGTTTATGCCAACATTTTGTCATTTAGTACTAAAATATAAAAAAAGTTTCTGTTTTAACAATGTGTTTACACAGATTATTGTGGAAATGGAACACACATGAAATGCATGTGTTCCAAATAATGATCTATTATTTACACTCTAAAACTCCAGCACTTCACTCCCAGATAATCAATCAAGGCATGAGCTGGGAGAACTTTGTGCACGTTCTGCAGCTGTGGGGGGATGGAATAGTAGGCTGCTTGCTGCTTGTCTTTATCGACACATTTACAGGACAAAATATGCTAACGGAGAGGTGCGAACAGATTTAAGGTGGCCTGGATCTACAAGTTTTTTCGTTGGCTCTGGTAATTCCTGTGTTAAACAGGGTGTTCATTTTAGGTCCAACCCTCAATATTTGCAAACAGGTGAAAACCATTCTGTCCATTCAAGGTACTTAGTTACCTAATTTATAAGACACTTTAAATGTTTCTTCTTGACTGTGCTTAAACAATGGCAAAAATAGTTATTGTCTAATTGCTGGAAATTTTCATTTGCACTTTCACTGTTACCTTCAGTGTAAAATATGACTTCATGTTTTCTACCTTGAAGACTCTTCAAACTTCTGCCATTAGCTTATAAATGTTTGTTTCAGTACTTCAGAATAACTGTTTATGCTTGTAATGGAAGTCAAAACAAAACCGATTATCAAAACACAAAATGCAAAAATCAAGTCTCCATCAGAATAACCAGATAGGGGAATAAAGATCTTTTCTAAGTACTCTTTCCATAATGTACCTTTGAGAAAAAGAGCTTGTTTATATTAAAAGATTTATCCATAAACTTGGACATTAATGTTACTACCATCTTAAATACTGGCAGGGTGATGACGTATGTCCTCGCTAGACTGCAATCAACAACCACAAACAACATGGCTTCTGCCACAAAAACAATCCTAAGAAAGCTGGGACAAAATGCAATAAACTAAAACAAATAGGGTTGTGATAACCTTAAAGACATATATATAATAACTTTTAACATCTGCAATAAAACAAAACAAAAGTAATTAAAAAAATTATTTAAATAATGTTCAAAAAATGAATCACGACAATGCTGCTTAGGTTGCTTACACCAGCCCTTCTAGGACACCAGCAGTTTCTTCAATTCTGCTACCCATCATGTAACAATCACACTGTATATTTGTTTTATCATGGCAATCACAGCACAATCCATCCCAGGTTGCACATGTTGCACACTGCTAACATGCTGGTGGTCAGCTGTGAACCCACAATGTCTGGACTACAAAGGCCCTCGGAAACATCTTGTTACACACTGTCAGTAATAAGAGAACTCTTATCTTCAGCCACGTAGAAACTTCCCGTAAGCACCGTAAGCTGAGAGTTTCATGATAATATCAGCTGAGTTCTCAGCATATTCAGGAATAGCAACTGCAAAAGCAGATAGCAAGATGTGCCCACATCACCTTGTATTCAGACATAATACCTCCAAAACACCTGCTCAAGCTGCCTTTTAAACAGAAGAAGCCCATCATTAGAACTTTAGAACCATCTAGACAAGAACAGGCCATTCAGCCCAACAAAGCTCGCCAGTCCTATCCACTTACTTCTTCTAAAGAAACATCAAGTCTAGTTTTGGAAGTTCCTAAAGTCTTACTGTCTACCACGCTACTTGGTAGCTTATTCCATGTGTCTATACTTCCTAATGTTTGTGCAAAATTTACCCTTAAGAAGTTTCCAACTGTTTCCCCATGTTCTTGATGAATTCATGTTAAAATAACAGTCTCGATCCACTGTACTAATTCCCTTTAAAATATTCAGTCATGTCCCCTCTTAATCTTCTTTTGCTTAAACTGAAAAGGCTCAGCTCTTTTAATCTTTCTTCATAATTCATCTCCTGTAGCCGAAGAAGAGTACAGTCCACTACAACTCCTAAATCCTTCTCATAAGGTGTACTCTCGATTTTCCGACCGCCCATTGTGTATTCAAACCTAACATTTTTACTTCCTACATGTAATACTTTACATTTACTGACATTAAATTTCATCTGCCACAAATCTGCCCAAGCTTGTATGCTGTCCAAATTCTTCTGTAATGATATAACGGATTCCAAATTCTCTGCCAAACCACCTATCGTGGTATCATCTGCAAACTTAACCAGCTTGCTACTTATATTCCTATCTAAATCATTCATATATCTATTAAAAATAGCAGTGGCCCTAGCACTGACCCCTGTGAAGATCCACTCTTAACAATAGCCAATTCTGATGAGGTTTTTCACACCATCACCCTCTGCTTCTTGTGTCTGAGCCAATTCTGCACCCATCTACAAACATCACCCTGAACTTCCACTTCTTTTAGTTTGATACCCAACCTCTCATGTGGCACCTTATCAAATGCTTTCTGAAAGTCGAGATAAATAATACCATATGCTCCACTTTGATCGTATCCTTTTGTTTCTTCTTCATAGAATTCCAAAATGTTGGTAAAACACAACCTCCCTCTTCTGAACCCATGCTGACTATTAAAAAAAAAAACTCCTGTACTTCCCATATGCCGCTCAATCATATCTTTAATAATTCTTTCCATTTATTTTCCTGTGATGAACGTTAAGCTTACTGGCCTATAGTTGCTTGGATCTGTCTGGTAGCCCTTTTTATTTAACAGGATGATATTTGCCATTTTCCAGTCCTTTGGAATCTGGAGTCATCAAGAGGACTTGCATATAAATTCTGTTTGATATAAACTGCAACCTCACCTCATTTTTGGTTCTATCTATCCTTCCTAAAAAATGTATATTCCTTTATGTTATACTCATCCCCATCTTTGTTATTTAGACAGGTTTCCAGCAGCATCAGAACACATCTGGGTTTATGTGAAGCCTTGTGAATCCATAAGCCACCAAAGTTCTAATCAGTGAAAACACACATTCCTTAAAAACTCTGGACGTACAATGATTTGGAGTCTTTTAGCACTGTTCACTTACTAGTATATACTTATTTATCTGAAAGCTGCTTCTTTCAGTTAAGCACCCAGTTCATAATTTGTACTTTAAAGACATTATACAGACTATTATCACAAAATGAACAAACGCACAGCCACAAAGTGAAAAATTGTAAAAGAACATTAACAAAGCAAGTTTCAGAAAACAAATAACTTTTGTGCAGTTCATTTTTTTTTCACTGTTCTCCACTATAAGTAAAACTAGCACAGTCTTCTGGCTTTGAATACTCTAACCGGACTTTACTGATTTAAATGTTCTGTTGCTTTGTCTCTCATTATTGTAAAGTGGCCTCCTTTGTAACTTTGTAAAGTAGGTGTTTGAATTGTATAGCTTCTTTTGTTAACTACTCTTTAAAATTTGTCACATATATTTCATTATCCTCCTGGTAATTGTCAGTGCTTCATTTATTTCTATTTGCTGTTTTTATTCAACTACTCAGTTTGTGTATTTAATATTGTATTGTAATCTTGTTTGTCACCTTTCGTGTTCTATGGTGGTAGCACCTGTTAACGAGGCTACTACTGTATATATTAAATAACTAGCTGTGTAAGCCCATGCTGTAAAAAGCCTGGGCTCCTAGAACCTATTCAAATTGTCAGAAAAAAAAATTGAAATGCAGAGTTGGCGGTTTAGTTTTGCAGACGTGTTCACCCCTCTTGTCTATCAGAGGCTAAGCGAGTTTCTCTCTCATTTGTTTTACCTCGGTAGTTTCACTTTGGTGCCGGAGTTGCTTTCTTTCAGCTTCTTGTTGTAGCCTCGTACTTCTTCTTCCGATTCGTTAACTTCGGGCCACCTTGCTGGCTCTTTGAGCTTCATGCTGTAGCCTCACACTTCCAGGTGACACACACACACATGCACACACATGCGTAGATGTTTATAGAGGGTGAGTCAAAATTCTGTTAACATTTAAATGGTGGAAACAATTTATTCACAAAACATCATTCATATGTGCAAGATGATTTACAGGAATGTCTCAACCTGTTCGCCATCATGTTCAACACACAAAAACCAACGAGCAACAGTACCATTTAAATCCCAGACACACATTTTGTGGGTAATAGATGATACCACAGTCCATATTCTGTCCTTCAGGTCAGTGGTCCCCAACCTTTTTGACAGCAAGGACGAGTTTATTAGATGCACATTTTTCCACGGACCAGTCGGGGAGGGGGTTAGTTTTATACACAATTTACATAACATTTCTATTATTATTAAGTTATTAAGCAGTTCGCATACATTTGCAACCCGAGATTTTTCTTCTTTTTTTGCATATAACAAAGACATATGCTTTGCATTTGCCATTCCAACAGATTGCACATCACAAACATTAACACTGCTATCGTTTTTTTCGTGTCTGCCGTTTCTATAGGAGGGTGACAATGAGTTAAATTCCAATGGATGTTTTTCAAAAGTTGACAAGCAATAAGCAAAAGGTATCACTGAAAACCACAGAAAACAAAAACAGCAAAAAAAAAAAACAGTACGAGGAAAGAATTTTTTTTTACAATGTTTCTGTTTGGGGATCGTTGTGTAAATGTGTACAACTGAGCTGTGACCACAGATCTAACTGCTCTGTGGATGATTCATTCAAGCATTTCAAGGTCACTTCGTTGTAGTGAAAGCATCTGCTGAATGTACTTCGTAGTAACGAGACTTTTATAGACTCGTGTCATATGGGGAAACTGTCGGGACCATAAAAATACTTTGTTGTAATACTCTCTAACCTCGGTCTCTCTCTTCTTTCTGTGCCGCTGCAAAGCCCCGCCCACCAAGCGTTCTGAAAAGTCTGAGTGAGTCTCCGTTGCCGGCAGTTCTCTCGCGGCCCAGCTGTCAGACGGCTGCGGCCCGGTAGTGGGTCGCGGACCGGTGGTTGGGGACCCCTGCTTCAGGTCATTGATATCACAAACTTTCCTGCTATACACACACTCCTTCACCATACTCCATAACCAGAAATCACAGGGTGTCAAATCAGTGGTGTGTGGAGGCAATGGCAATGGTCCACCATGACCCATCCATCGACCTGTTAAGGCGTGGTGGAGATAATAATAATCCATTAGTGTTAACATAATTTTGACTCACCCTATATATAAGAATACTGGCTGACTTCTTTAATAGTCTCAATCTCAGGCTTCTTTTGGCTTTATTCAGAGTGAAAAGGCCTTTTTAACATATGTTTCAAAGCCTAGCCTGCTTAGATGTTTTCTTCCCTTGCTTACTGTATATTCCCAATTGCTTTGAATGTGACACTCACAATGTCTGTTAGAGTCACTCTTCATGATATGAAGAACCTGAAAATATGCAAGAACGTCTAAATAAAGCTTCTGATGGCGCAAATCAGCAGGACCCTCTACTAGCCCTAACCAACTGGAAGGAGACCCACAGCAATGTTGGAGTGTACTACACCTCTCACATGGCCTTAAGATGCTTGGAAATTCCCTTTATCAGCTGTAGACTGCTGCAAGAGGAATCCAGTGTCTGGCACAGAAAATTTGAAGAGCTGAAATGTGATATATACTGACTGAAACATTTCATGAGGCAGGACCAAGATCATAACTGGAAAGTCAAAAGTGATATCAAACTAATTACGACTAGTTAACTGTGTAACACTGGTTAGTTAGTGTAACACTAGTTGGATCAGTGTAAATTTAGAATGCCAGGAGTCACAAAGAGAATTACACGTACTTGCTATAATATTATCCAAATCTCAGATGATCTGGGAAAGCACTCAGTGACTTTCATAGGGTCACTAGTGACGTCACCACTCATGGGGAATCATAGGATACATTGCCATAGCAATTGACCACACAAAAAAGCCCAATAGCAAAACAAACAATGTTGAAAATAACATTAAAAAATCAACAACTTCTAAAAGAGGCCTTCTAGCAAAAAAACAAAAATGTCATAATTGTATTACTTGGGTTAAAAAAAAAATAGGAAGATGTATACATTTTACTTACAAAACCCACCAAAAAATTAAAGCATGATGTTTCACAGTTACTATTGTATATTTGGCTGATGCCTTTATCCAAGGTGATGCATACAACATTTTGAATATCCCCAAACTGTTTACAGACATTTTTTTAGTACTTGGAGAACTGTAAGGTTAAACGTCCCCCTCAGGGTCTCACAGTGAGGTGTTATTACATTTCTAGTTTTATTGACAGTAGAGACATACAAACATGCAACCGGCTCTTTTGAAGCTTTCTCAGGCTTGCAATAAGAACATAACGAAATTTTATAAATGTAAGGAGGCCATTGAATTCGTTAAGGTTAGTTAGATAAGATCTCCCTAATGTCTTTATTGAGATGTCTTGAAATGCTTTATGGTTTCTGTTTCAAATACAGTGGAACCTCGGTTTGCGAGTAACTTGGTTTACGAGTGTTTTGCAAGACGAGCAAAAATTTTTAATAAATTTTGACTTGATAAACGAGCGAGGTCTTGCAGTATGAGTAGTATGTATACTCTTTGTCTGCTGAGTGTCATGTGATCACAACTGAGCTGATGGTTCTTCTCTCTCACGCTGCGGAATTAGGGTTAATCGTCTCCTACTCTCCGTCTGAGTCGGCGTGCCTCACTCATAGTAAACATCCGTATGAGTGTATACTGTTTACTACAGCATTAGCATTGTGACTGTGTGTGCGCGTGTGTATGTGTGTGTGTGTATATAGCATGTCCGCGATCTTTTCGGATTCGCCTTTGCGTCGAACTGCTACAGCGCTGGGAGACTGTGATTGCTTTGGGACGCTCTTCCACGTGTCGTCCCGTTGAGTGGAATCCCACAAGAGTTTAGAAACTCACTCACACCAGCCATGATTCTTTTCAAAGGTAAAGTGCAGGTTAATTTGTTTTATGTATTTTTACTTTATATATTGTATTAATCATTTTTATATGAATAGTTTTGGGTTGTGGAACAAATCATCTGAGTTTCCATTATTTCTTATGGGGAAATTCACTTTGATATACGAGTGCTTTGGACTACGAGCACGTTTTCCGGAACGAATTATGTTCGCAAACCGAGGTTCCACTGTACACGATTCAGTAGAATGATATTTGTCCTGGATACAATTCTACTTTGTCTCCACTAGGTGTCATCAATATTCGATTCACTGTCCTGCTGAATATTTTTTTGCTGGAGGAGCTTCATCAGTGCATTTGCAATTCCCAATGTTTGGATGTGCCTGCAGTTTCAGAAGTGATTTATATAACAATATTTTAGTAAAAATTCATGTTTGGGAATTTTTAAGCATACAACTGAATGACTTGACAAGTGGATTATGCAACACGAGTAAAGTAAGATATTTTTGCATGGACTTCTTTAACTTTGCTTGCTGTTGTCCAGCGTTGGTTCCCTATTTAGTCAAACATTTGTTATTTCTGTTCTGCAAGAAAAAGTTTCTCAGTTTTCACTACACAGTATATGGGGTAGGTAACGTCTAAAAAAACTGTCACTTTTGGGTAGAGTATTTCTTCAAGGGTAGCTCCAGGCAGGAAATAAAATAACAAAAATATACTCTGATCTATAATAGTTATAATTATTTAACAATAGTAAAAGAAGCCCTTTAACATAACCTTATCATACTTCAGGTTCACAATAGGAGTCAATGGTATCCTTATTCTTATTATCTAAATGTAAATATGTGAAATGATAAAAAAAAGGATAAAAGTAAAGTGAATACATCAATGTAAGTATATTTCACTGAGCTAAAAATGACAGTTGTTTTTATGTAACAAGGCTCAGCGATGAGAAATGTTATCAGGATTTCCATTCCAATGCTACTTTTACAAAGTATATTCAAAGCAATTTGCATTGTAATCTTCTGACAATAAAATGTTTTATTTAATGGCTACATATATATTTGTATTTCTATATCCTTCATTCTTTTCCGCAATTCTTTTCAGTGTAGAACGGATTTTCTGTAAATCTGTATCCAACAAATATGAACAGCAATACATTTCATAACAGATGGAGAATAATTGTGTTGGAAACAAATGTGTTTTTGTGTAAACCTCCTTTGTAAATGTTGAGAAGAGTTTCCCAGTTGGCAGGAAGTTGCCAAGATGGAAAATGGAATGGTGGAGGAGAAGGGCCCAAGTAGGCCCTAAGAGAGAGTGAGGGAAATGCACATTGGCAGGGAAATACAAATCAGCATGGAAATGCAGGAGGAAAGGAATCACTTGGACATGAAAAACAAGTGGTATGAGATAAAAATAACCTTGGGCTAATAACAAGAACCATAAAGTCCCAAGTCATGAGAATCAGTTCCAAATTTCCCTTTTAGGACTGAGGCTTGGTAGGATGGACAGGAAGGCAGTAGTTGCTTTCCACCTCATTACATTTTAGTTGACCGTCTGTGAATTGGAAGAGGAGGAGATATTCTGTTCTAAAAGTGTTTCATTTAAGTGTCTCATGTTCTAATAGAAAAATTGAAACTCAATTACTTTCCATTTCTTGTGGACAAATTTATCTCAATCTTGTGTGAAGGCAACAGTGATAACTGACACACTTGAATGTGGTATGCATCTCTCAAGAGTCCCAAAGCATGCAAGGCCCGAACAGTTCTGAAAATGCCCACTTAGTTGGGCAAATCCCATCAAAAAATGCTGGATAGTAACACATAAGGCCACATAGAACCTTCATAAAAATAAAATAATTATTTTAACAAAAATGCACTGAAATAACACAATGCTTCATGGAGCACAAAATGGCAAAAAAGGGAGTTGCTAACAAAGTCAATCATGGACAAACAATGTCCCAATACAATAATCCAAGGCAGAAGGTCAAAAATCCAGAAAACACAATAAGCATAAGCAGAGACACAAAAAAGCACCCACTGACTCCCCAGCGCATTCGATTGAACCACCAGGAACTGTGGGAAGCCCTCACCTTCACAGGGCTGAGGGCAGTCCCTGGCAGTGATGGGCAGGTGGTTCCAACTCTTGTGGGACCACCCACAAAACACAAGGCACATTACAAAGGCATTGATATACAGCGAAAATCAAATACAATGCAAATAAACATAAATAAAAATAATGTGAAAAAAGGAATAGAAAATGAACAAAGAAATTATAAAAACAAAGACTTGAACTGCAGCCGGACAAGAAACCCTGACTGAAACACAGCAGAATAATTCTTAGCCACATCATCACTCCCATCCAAGCTGCTCGTGGTCCAGCTAGCCACAACTTCAAACTTTAAAAATGTTTCCATTGTGATTAAAGTCAGGAATAGACTGTCTTCCTGACTGGGATGCACTGCTGAATTTGTGAATTTCCCCTTGGGATTAATAAAGTATCTATCTATCTATCTATCTATCTATCTATCTATCTATCTATCTATTCCATTGTAGATTTTGAGGTGTGTTTTGGATCATTATCTTGTTGTAGGACCCATTCTCTTTTTAACTTCAATATTTTTACAGACAGTGTGATGTTTGCTTCCAGACTTTCCTGGTATTTCTTTAAATTCATTGTTCCCTCTACCAATGACATGTTCCCGTTGCTACTGGCTGTAACACAAGCCCAAAGACTGGTTCATCCACTGCTGTGCTTCATAGTTGGAGACGTGTTCTTTTCCTGGAATTCAGCACCCCTTTTTTCTCCAAACATACCTTTGCACATTATGGTTCTATTTTGACTTCATCAGTCCACAGGACTTGTTTCCAAAATGCATAGTGCTTGTTTAGATGTTTATTTGCAAACTTCAGGTGCTGAATTTTGTGGCCAGGACTTGGGATAGGTTTTCTCTTACTGACTCTACCAAGAAGGTCACATTTGTTCAGGTGTCATTGAACAGTAAAACAGTGCACCACCACTCCAAAGCCGGCTAAATCTTCCAGAAGGACATTTGCGTCAGACAGGGGTTTTTATTTGCCTTTCTAGCAATCCAATGAGCAGTTCTTTCCGAAAGTTTTCTTGGTCTCCCAGACCTCAACTTGACCTCCAGCATTCCTGTTAACTGCTATTTCTTAATAACATTACGAACTGAGGAAACAGCGACCTGAAAGCAATTTGCTATCTTCTTGTAGCCTTCTCTTGCCTTATGAACATCAATTCTTTTATTTTTCAGAGTGCTAGGCAGCTGTTTAAAAGAGCTCATGGCTGCTGACTGATAGGACAAGGTTTGACGGGTCTGAGAATTTATCACTAGAATCCCTGAAGCCTATGAAAGCTCTTGTAATCCCAGCCCAGCTTACATTCCTTCGCACCTCTACCATCAGCGTCTTTTGTTTTGTAAATGTGTCGATCAACACAAGCAGCAAGTAGTCTGCCGTCCCATCCCCTGTACCGGCGGAGCTCTCCCAGCTCAAGCCTTGTTTATTTTAGTGTGAGATGCCTAGAGTTGCATAAGGTAAATAATATATCGCTATTTGGAATACATGCATTTCATGTGTGTTATGTGTCTTCAACGATGTATGTAAGTGTAGGATGACAGGAAATGCCAGAAACGCAAGACATGTTGAACACATACCTAAAACGCAAACTTTTTTCATGTTCCAGTACGAATGACAAAATTTTGACATGAAGTGAAGACTGAAGACTTCATGTGTGAAGACTGATGTCCAAATATAAAATAAACACTATCACATAATGTAAAAGTATAACAAAACAGGTGCACTTTTATTCAAGAATATAACTGAAGAAAAAGAAATCGGGTTAGGGTAGGTTGTTGACATGCCAACTTTGGTGGTACAGCGGTAAGAACTGTTGGCTCATAATCAAGAGGTTGCAGGTTTGATCCTGGCCGCTTCCCAGAATTAATGTTTAATTAATGAGTAGTGA
Organism: Erpetoichthys calabaricus; assembly: GCF_900747795.2. Classification (NCBI taxonomy): domain Eukaryota; kingdom Metazoa; phylum Chordata; class Cladistia; order Polypteriformes; family Polypteridae; genus Erpetoichthys; species Erpetoichthys calabaricus. The sequence continues at coordinate 70,585,782 of NC_041408.2, forward strand.
GTTGCTTTATTGTTACTATTATACAATAAAAACATTCATTTGATTTGAGTCTGTAACAGTCGGTGTAAATTTATGGTACTTGTGAAGGTTAGCGTTTTTTTTTTATTCACTTTTATTCTCTCAATCCTGTTCAGCCCCGATGTGACACTGCTGTTTTCATGGAAAATACGTGCTATAACAGAGGTGAACTCAGATGAGGATGAGCAAAGCTTGCCAAGATCACCAAGGTATCATGCAAAGGTCTGTTTGTGATTATGTTTTGTGATGGTCTTTATTTAAAAAAAACATTTATATGTTACTTATATAAAAGCAAGATCAAATGTTATTTCCATATTTACCTTGATTTATTTACTTATCTTCCTGCAGCGTAAAGTCACAAGTAGACTGCAGAGCTTCCTGTGTTTGATCAACATGGGCATCCTCACAAAGTACATGTGTAATGTCTCTAAAAGTGCGGCAGCCGCTTCCACCTGCAGCTATAGACTCTTCAGTACGCGAGCGACTCTCCATGCTAATGTTTAGATCTGACATGTATGTGTCCCAAAAATGAAAAAAAGACTGCATTCTCGTACTATTGCTCGCATACTGAAGTTTCAACATGGCACTGCCAGCTTTGCAATTTGTATCACCTGGGGTTTCCTAATGATGTCTGTGAACAAGCCATAGCCCTGATGAGCTAATGGAGGTCTGAGATCTTGGGAAAAGTTATCCGAGACCTCAGTTACCTTGTGGTGACCAAATGTTTGCATGGTGCTCCTTTGCTTTTTTCACTGTACAGTTGAACAAAACAAAAACAATACACTAATCTTACATAAAATGCTGAAAAAAAAGGTGTCATCTTTAACTTTATACTTTTTGGTGATCGGTTCATCTTCTACTCACTTCACTATTCACAGTAGCAGACATTTTAAACAAGGGTGCTCAGACTTATGCATGGCACTGCAGACAGATGTGTGCCTTTTCTAATCGGTCTAATCAGTGGAACTGACCACAGGTAGATGCCAGACAAGGTGTAGAACTTAATCTCAATGATGATTAATAAAATGGGATGTACTTGAGCCAATGTGTCATAACAAAGTGTCGGAGTACTTCAGTCAATGGGATGTTTCAATTTTTTATTTTCAATAAATTTGCAAACACTTCTAAAATCCTGTTTTGTTGATCTTTCTGAGGTGTTGAGTGTTGCTGGGTGACTTTAGTGCAAGCCTGAAGGAAATGTGGGTAACGAGGGTGAGGTGTTCCAGTCACTGAGAATACAATCAGATGTACAAATAGTCAGGTCTAATTACACTTTGAGAATAGTTTTTGTTTACTGTTCTACTTTATATTATTAGTTTCACTCCTATTGCGGACTAACCTCTATTTAAAGATGAATGTTTTCAACCAAATCCATTTTATATCTGATTGATGTTACTTGATATCTGTGCAGGACTCAAACCACACAAATGCAGTTGACAGAAAACTTCAGACGCTGTGAAACTCAGGCTTTCATTACATTTCAAGAAATAAAAGTACAACCTTCATGAGTGAGCCGAATCTGTCCAAGTCAAAAAATACAAAGATCAGAATAATTGCCCAGCATATGACAAACAGCCTTGATGAGATGTCAAAACACTTGCCTTTCAGATAGAAACGATGCTTTTTATCTTTCTCCCCACATTAATCATTTTCTCTCACTCATGCCAGTTTTTCTTTCTTTTTTCCATTCCTGAATGGTGGTTTCTTTTTATGGCCCCATTCACTGTGTGCATATTATTGCTTTCTGTTTAAGATATCTTTCATGCTTTTAAGATTTATTGAAAGCGCTGTATTAGAAGAACGATAATCCGTTTCTGCCATTTACCCTGAGTTTTATGCTTATTTTACTTCTGTGCCCATAGAAAATGGTTGCCCTTGGTATTCATAAATGCTGAAAGAGAACATTTTATAAATTTTCCTGACAACAAGCTTACCTAAGAGGGTAATGGCATGCCCAGAGAAAGTTTACACAGGCATAGGAAGGACAGGAACTGAACGAGACTCCATCTTTTTATATTAATTTAATCATGTTTCTGTTATGTGGTTTTTTAAAAAGGTGCATCATCACAAGGTGCTTTAGACATCTAATGTACGATAGCTAATACAAATACAAAATGCTTCAGTAAAACAGGTCAATTATAAGAAATGCAGCAGTGAAGTAGCTGGGACAGATTTGAAATAGTAAGTAGTAAAAGAAGACAGACTGATCAATTAAGTTACACTTTAAAATTATAAAACAGCATTCAAAGCAGCCATTAATTTTGTGAGGAGCTTTATAGGCTAGCAGCAGAAGTATTTAAAGTTTGGAAAGCAGTAAGTAGAATGTGTGCCTGCTTCTACTTAATATCATCTGCACACGGGCTTATCCATGTCATTTTCTAATCAGACAATCATGTGGCAGCAGCACAATGCATAACCTCAGTCAGATACAAGTCAGGGGCTTAATTAATGTTAATGATCACATCAGACACCAGGATGGGAGAAAAATGTGTGATTTTTACCTCTGGAATGATTGTTGATGCCAGATGAGCTGGTTTGAGTATTTCTGTAAGATGCTGATCTCCTGGGATTTTCATGCACACCTGCCTCTAGATTTTCCCCAGAATGGTGCAAAAGAACAAAAAAAAAATAATAATATTCAATGAGATGCAGTTCTGTGGACAGAAAAACCTTGTTGATGAGAGAGATCACAGGAGAATGGCCAGACTGGATTGAGCTGACAGAAAGGTTACGATAACTCGGACAACAGAGATGACCACAAATGCATCTCAGAATCTGCAGCATGTTGAACCTTGAAGCAGATCGGCCACAAAATCAGAAGACCACATCAGGTTCCACTCCTGTCAGCCAAGAAAAGAAAGCTGAGACTCCAGTGGGCACAGACTGACCAAGACTGAACAGTTGAAGACTAGAAAAGCGTAACCTGATCTGGTAAATCTCGATTTCTGTTGAGGCACATAGATTTGGCATCAATTTGACGTCCACAGCGTGAATCCATGCACTCGACCTGCCTTTGTGTCAACAATCCAGGCTGCTGGGGATGGTGTAATGGTGGAGGGAATGTTTTCTTGGCACAAATTAATACAAATCGATTATTCCTTGAATGCCACAGCCTATCTAAGTATTGTTGCTGACCATGGCTGCAATTTAAGCATTTTCTATTAGCTACAGTACTTCCAGAGTGATAATCCACCATGTCACAAAGCAAGTCATCTCAAACTGGTTTTATGAACATGACAATGAGTTCTGTATTCTTCAGTGACCTTCCTAGTCACCACAGGCCTCATGTATAAACAGTGCATACGCAAAAAAATGTTGCATATGCCCATTTCCTTGCATACTTTGAGATGTATAAAACTTAAACTTGGTGTAAAGCCACACGCATTTTCACGGTAGCCCCCTGCCTTGCGTATGCATGTTTCTACTCAGTTCAGCAAACTGGCAGCACCCAGCATCAAAGCAGTGCTACTGTTTCTGTTTCATTTACCTTTCTCTTTCAGATTCGCATCAGTGATGCAGGATTTATCAAATACACCAAAATTATTTGCATGTCATTTAAAAATTTAATTCACTCGATTGTAATCATTCTGTAACAATATAATGGTGCATGGAACGGAATCTACCATAACTGCCTTAGCTTTGTTACAAGACATCGCAAATGGAAGAATTAGAAGAGAGTACATATTTATAGATGATGATGACTTCTTCTAAGTTAATTTCGTTTTCCAAGAACTATTCTCTTGGCGCTGTGTGCTGAACTGGAGTCAGCCTTACAAAGGCAGACTTTGAGGAATTTTGCTCTACCTGCTCCTTTGCAAGTTCAGTCCACACTCGGGTTTTTAACCACAGGAGCTTTTCAACATGAACTGGCTGACCAATTGTATTATCCGCTTGTTATCCAAATACAGTATATAAGATTTCCTTAGACTGTGGTTGAACTGCGAAACATCAAAACGCAATTTGCAGCAACGTCCGTTTTTCCAAATGTAATCGGAGCGTTCATTGCTATTGCAATGGCGTTGGATAAGTTACATCAGCCAGGGATGAATCAGCAAAAGAATGAGCTGGCATTACATCACATGTAGCTGGGAAACCTATAAAAACGGCAAAAGGCAAGCAGTTTCTTTAAAGATAGCGATTCACATCAAATAGCTATGTAAAGAGAAGAGAATCGGTCTGTTGTGTCGCTGAGGGCTGATGCTACACTATAAAAGTGCCTTTACAGAATGAATTTGCTTACGTAAATAGAATGCATTTCCCTTTATTAATATTCATATGCTACTCTATAGTCCACAGAAAGTGTGTCACATTATGCTGGCATGTAGCGTCCTGCTTGCCTGTGCCTGAACATATGTAATATGATGAACCTGACGCTGACCCACCAAATGATCAGCCAACTTGGACAGCGTTACAGCTATGTTTGAATGTAATTAGCAGAATGTACAAAAAGGTAATTAGATGCAGCATTTATTTTTTAACCAACTAATTTAAATTGTGGTCAGTATCACATAGTATAGCCCTTATATACCTTAGTTCATTGGCCACATCTCTTACAGCATCCACTATTGACTTTTGAGACTCCAGAACAGTATCTGTTAGCACACAACTGGATGGTTGCCCAGCGATTTCCGAGGTAGAGATGTGTGTGTGTGCTGCCAGTGTCTAAAGATGCGCTGGGCACAGCAGCACCATCACCACATGGAATCTCGTCATTGGCAAGGGGGTCAGCGTTTGTAATATTGCCTGACACAGAATAAACAGATGGTGGGCTGTGACTCGCCTTTTCACATCGACTTTGATATCTGACCACTTCTTTTTTATTTCGGGATCTGTGCAACTTTCTGCATTTGAACTTTCGAGTGTCTCCACCATGCTGTATCACTCCATAACTTCCTTTTCATGCTTATACCACTGCTTAAGCCAACAAATGGTACATTTTTTCTTGCCTACACTTCACATTTGCTGAAATTCTTTTTTCCACATTTTTTTGCCACTGTCTTTTAACAAAACACAAAACGGAACGTGATATTTATATTGATTTACATATTCAAATGTGTGAAATTCTGGGAGGAGTCAGGGTGGGGCTGTAGGCACATGCATGTTTGTTAAATTTCATGTTTATTTGGATTTATACAGGAGAAGTGCGTGGAACTTGGCATATGCACAGTTTTATGCATCTGGATTTTTCTGTGTGTATGCAAATTTCTGTTTTTGTCTATATCTATCTATCTATCTATCTATCTATCTATCTATCTATCTATCTATCTATCTATCTATCTATCTATCTATATGCCATGTTTTAGTGTGAATTCTACACACAGCGTTATATATGAGGCCCCAGACCTTAATCCAATAGACCTCCTTTGGGATGTGCTAGAATGAAAGATTCATAGCCTAAATGTGCACCTGAGAAATCTGCAGCAACTGTGTGATGCAATCATGTCAACATGGATCAGAAACTCCAAGGAATGTTTACAACATCCTGCGGAATCCATGCCATGAGTACCTAGTATTGATATGGTTCTCCTAATAATCATCCCAGTCTCTTCCCATTTGGGAGCATGTGTGTGCCGAAAGTCATAGTCAGATCAGGCCAAGATGACAACATCATCTGCACAAGGCATTGATGCTACCCCCTACTTGGCACCCTCAAAAATTCAGCTGTACCTTGATATTCTTTCTATGAAAAACATCAGCCAAGGATGAAAATTAGCACATCCAAGTCTGAAATCAATGTGCTCTCTCAAAAAAGAGTGGATTACTCTCTAAAGTGTGAAGTGAGAACAACTGCCCTTAGGGGACAAGTTCAAGAATCTTGGAATTTTGTTCAAGAGTGATGGAAAAGGGGAATGTGAGATCAACAAGTGGATTAGAGCTGCAGTTCTGAGAGTGCTGTCAATCCATGGTCGTGGTGTGGTCATGAGCTGTGGGTAGTGACTGAAAGAATGAGATTGTGACTACAAGAGACATAAGTGAGGGTTCTTTGCAGGGTGCCTGGATTGACAATCCATTATAGGGTGAGAAGCTCAGCGATTCAGTAGAGCCTCAGACTAGAGTTGCTGCTCCTTCGGATTGAGAAGAGCTCAGTTGAGATTGTTTGTGCATGTTGTAATGATATTACCAGGCGTCTCCCCCTAAAACTATTCTAGTCATGTCCCATTGGGTGGAAGCCCTGGGACAAACTTAGGGAACACTGGAGATATTATATCTTTTGGAGATATTATATCTGTCTTGGAAATACCTTGGAACTCCCCATCAGAACTTGAAACTGTAGCTGGAAACAGGGAAGTCAAAGCTGACCTGCTTGGTCTTCTACACCAGGAAAAGGAGTTCCAGAAAATGAGATGAGATGAGAAGTCCTCCAGCTTTAAGAACATTAGAACAATCTAAATGAGAACAGATCATTCAGCCCAACAAAGCTCACTAGTTCTATCCACTTAATTCTTTTAAAATAACATCAAGTCAAGTTTCAAAGTCCCTAAAGTCCTACTCTCTACCACACTACTTTGTTGCTTATTCCATGTGTTTATGGTTATTTGTGTAAAGAAAAATTTCCTAATGTTTGTGTGAAATGTATCCTTAACAAGTTTCCGACTGTGCCCCCTGTGGTCTTGATGAACTAATTTTAAAGTTACAGTCTCAATCCACTGGACTAATTCCTTTCATAATTTTAAACACTTCAATCATGTCTCCTCTTAATCTCAGGTTTATCTCTTTAAATCTTTCCTAATAATTCATTCCTTGTAACCCAGGAATCAACCTATTTTGTTTTCTCTGGACATTTTCCAGCTCTGCTATATTCTTTTTGTAGCCTGGAGACCAAAACTGCACGCTGTACTCCAGATGAAGCCTCACCAATGAATTTTAAAAATTGAGCATAACCTCCTTGGTCTTGCATTCTACATATCGACCACACATTCTGTTAACCTTCTTAATGGCTTCTGAACACTGTCTGGCAGTAGATAGTGTGGAGTGCACTACAACTCCTAAATCTTTTTCATAAGGTGTATAACAGAGAGATGACTTATCTCCAAAGGTTCCTCTACAGTCATTAGTGCTGTATAGAACTTCGGCCCATCATAGAGTACACTGATGTTCCTTATGCCAGGACTGCCAGTTAACCTCACATCAGAATCTGTGAGATGTGAAAGAAAAGTAGAGCACCTGGAGAAAACACCACAGACATGGGGAAAATGCTGACCTCACACAGAGAGTGAATCAAACCCAGGTCTCTGAAGATGTGAGATAGAAGCAGTGACCACCAAGTTTTATTATAAAAATAAGATTTTTGAACCTGCTTAACCCATTTCAGGTTGGCAGGGGGTCACAGTTCTATCCCAGCATCACTGGATATAAGACATGAAACGGCATGCCAGTGCATTGTGGGCTCCCTTATCAAACGAAACACTTTTGGAATTTGCATTGAAAGAAAGACTTTAATTCAAACTCAGCATTCCCAATTTTTAATGTCACTTAACTGCCAGAATCTGCTGAGAATATGCAGCTTCCCAACCTGGACAACTTTAGTTTAAAAAGTGATGGCAATGCCTCTAAAGATTTGAACTGACATGCTAGGATGAAAAGATCAAAAATGTAGCCAGGGGCACAATTTAATATGACTTTATACTTTTTGTTATGCATAAAACCATCTGATGAAGCAAATGCTTTACTGGCGGCTGTGTTACACAGGCCTGATAGCATCATTTCTTTCCAATTCTGTAATGAAAGCACTGCAGAGGTCTAAAGAAACACAGCTTGAGGGAAGCTTCATGGTGCGGCTACCAATGTCAGCATCAATTTTGCAAGAACAGCCGCTGCCTTAGTAAATGTGCATTTTACAAATTAGGAATTTTCCTTCACATTCCCTCTGATTTTTATTCATTAGTAGTTTTACACTCCCTTCAGTAGCTAGGCTACCATTGCATTCAAATAAACACAAACTCAGTTCCGTGACTAGATTCTTAAGATATTAAGCTCTTAGTTAAACTGGCAATAAAAAATGTTAAATGAGAGAAATCAGTGTTGCAGATACTGCATTTTGCATGTGTTTGCTAACCTCCTCTTTATGCAACTATATTCACAATATTAATTCAGGATCTCTGATCGCATTGCTGTAGTAATATTGTTCAGCAAAAATAACACAGCTCAATCCGACGAGGCTCACCAGCTGACCTACTTTTTAATTTTTGTAGCAATGTTGCAGCTGCTAATGCCATCAATATGAAGAACGATAACAAATAATTAACATGCTTTGATATTTCATGGGCATATCTGCCCATTCTGAGTCCATGCTAGAGAATCCATATTTGAAATCCCACGTGTTGGCACTGAAGGAATATCTGAATATTTGGTCAGAAATGGTGTATATGGCATATTTAGAAAGTTCATATTTTGTTTATATTTTATTGTTCTGGCATTTTGTTCTCCAGAGTGCCACTAATTAAATATATACTCCCAGCCTACTTTCCACTGGCAGTAAACAAAATCCATTTTGATTACATATGCTTTCCTATTAATCGCAATGGCTCCCAGAATGCTCCATAGCATACTAATTAATGACATCATCAGAGTGAAATGTAAATATCATCCTCAGTGGTCCCAGGGTATCTGAGTTTGATGGATAAATATTGTTTTATTATGCTAAAAATCTTTAATTTTTGCCCTTTGCGCTTATTGAATCTTTTCTATTTTCTTTAGAATTTGATGTGGTTCTCGTTTAGGTTTTGACATTCTATCATTTTTTCTCACGGTTTTGGCCTTTGACTGGTCTCTGTTTGACAGAAAGAAAGAAATATCAAACCAGACCAGTCTTGTCTTCTTTTGAAATGTAAAGTTACCCACAAAAACAGGCCTTGAAATTCCCTAAACCAGTACAACACTCTCCTGGCCTGGAATCCAAACGCAGGCCTCACAGCAGGCAGCCAAACCCCACACACAAAGGGTCGAAATTGGTTAAAAGTGCAGAAAAAAAAGAAAAATTACAAAATTATTCAAAATTGCTCTTCAGTGGAGAGGAGAGTCCTACTATAAACCCCTGGTTTTCAAGACAAAGGTGATACTTAGATCTTTAAAGAAATGCTTAACCCAAAAATTAGGTTTATCTTATATGTTATTTACCCCATATGTAGTGATTATGAGAAAAATTTTAATGTCATGTTTCCATGCAGAAAAGAGGTAGCAAAGTTTATGGTGTAATAGGTATGAATTTCAACCAATGCAGGCCAATAGCAAACAGTATCAAAAACATCTATGATAAAATCTCACATTACTCATGTTGTGTAATCCACATGTAAAGTCATCCAGTTGTGTGCTTACAACATCCCAAACACATATAGTTTTACTAAAACGATTAAATAAACAATTCCTGGAAAATTCACTGGTGAACAAACAAGGAATCTACACAGACACAAATGAATTGGGGCTTGGCTGCCTAGTTTGAGGCCATCACTATACATAACACGTGGGAAAAGGAACATATAATAAAGATTTCATCTTTGGGTGGAGTATTCCTTTAATCTTTCAAAGTTTTATAAAAGAGCAAAAAAGTTAAGGCAGGAAACACAATTGATCAAAAAATGTTATGCCTAAAGAGGAAACCTAAAGCAAACAAATATAGTCTGAAATCCATAAAAAAAGATTACAAAACCAGAAGAAAACAAAATTCAGAAATTAGAAAATCCAAACTCTACAACACATAATGCAGTTCTGGATGATTTCATTCTCTGCCTTGAATAAATAGGCAGAGGGCAGTCCACCAGCAGAATGTCAAGGTGGTCTTGGCCCTGATATTGTGTCTTTAGGGGACATATAACTAAACATAAACACAATTACATAATATATACCTCATAAATAATCAATAAGCAAAATAATATTTAAGGCATAACAGATAAGAGGATCGAATATCCATCCATCCATTATCCACCGCTTATCCGAGATCAGGTCGCGGGGGCAGCAGCCTAAGCAGGGAAGCCCAGACATCCTTCTCCCCGGCCAACTCCTCCAGCTCCCTGAGGCGTTCCAAGGCCAGCCGGGAGATATAATCCCTCCAGTGTGTCCTGGGTCTGCCCCGTGGCCTTCTCCCAGTGGGGCATGCCCGGAACACCCCCCCAGTGAGGCGTCCAGGGGGCATCCTAACCAGATGACCGAACCACCTCAACTGACTCCTCCCAATGCGGAGGAGCAGTGACTCTACTCCGAGTCTCTCCCGGATAACTGAACTCCTCACCCTATATCTAAGGGAAAGTCCAGCCACCCTGCTTAGAAAACTCATTTCAGCTGCTTGTATCCGCGATCTTGCTCTTTCGGTCACTACCCAAAGCTCGTGGCCATAGGTGAGGGTAGGAACGTAGATCGACTGGTAAATCGACAGCCTTGCCTTTTGGCTCAGCTCTCTCTTCACCATGATGGACCATTGCAGAGCCTGCACTGCGGATGCCGCACCAATCCGTCTGTCAACCTACCGCTCCATTCTTTCCTCACTTGTGAACAAGATCCCAAGATACTTGAACTCCTGCACTTGAGGCAGTAATGTGTTCCCAACCCGGAGAGAGCGTTCCACCCTTTTCCGGCTGAGAACCATGGCATCGGATTTAGAGGTGCTAACTCTCATCCCTCGGCTGCGAACCGCTCCAGTGAGAGCTGGAGGTCACTGTCCGATGAAGCCGACAGAACCACATCATCCACAAATAGCAGAGATGAAATTCTGAGGTCACCAAACAAGACCCCCTCCGCTCCTTGGCTGCGCCTAGAAATTCTGTCCATATAACTTATGAACAGAATCGGTGACAAAGGGCAGCCCTGGTGGAGTCCAACCTCAACAGGAAACGAATCCGACTTATTACCGGCAATGTGGACCAAGCTCCTGCTCCTCCTGTACAGGGACTGGATGGCTCGTAACAACGAGCCTTGTACCCCATACTCTTGGAGCACACCCCACAGGATGCTTCAAGGGACACGGTCGAATGCCTTCTTCAAATCCACAAAACACATGTGAACTGGTTGGGCAAACTCCCATGCCCCCTCCAGGATCCTGGCCAGGGTGTAGACCTGGTCCAGTGTTCCACGGCCGGGACGGAATCCGCATTGTTCCTCTTGAATCTGAGGTTCGACCATCGACCGAACTCTCTTCTCTAGCACCCCTGAATAGACCTTACTGGGGAGGCTGAGGAGTGTGATCCCCCTATTGTTGGAGCACATCCTTCAGTCACCGTTCTTAAAAAGTGTCCTGAGACCCCAAATGGAGTTAAATCAAGGATCGGCGTTTCCCTTGCCCGGGAAAGGGTACCCGGGGCCCCACCCTGGAGTCATGCCCGGGGGACGGGCTCGCTGGCGAGTGCCTGGTGGCTGGACCTTCGACCACGGGGCCCAGCCGGGCTCAGCCCGAAGGAGCAACGTGGTTCCACTCTCTTGTGGGCCCACCACCTGCAAGAGAGGCCATAGGGGTTGGGTGCAATGTGATATGGGTGGCAGCCGAAGGCGGGAACTCTGGCGTTCCAACCCTCGGTTGCCAAAACTGGCTTTTGGGACAGGATTGAATATATTTTCAATAATAATATATTCAATATAACGTACAATAAAAAATGTATTACAAAAAAAAAAGAAATGAATTAATGAAAACTACATGAGCCAGCAACAAAACCCCAGCTAAACCATGACAACTGTTAGGTCAGTCAGTCAGTTGATTGGTGTAAGTGGCCATCGTTTACAGGGGAATCATCCATTAAAGGTTTATATAAACACAGTGTATGATCTTTTTTTTTTTTTTTTTAGCAAAAGCCCCTAAGCAACTTACAAATGATCACCTAGAGAAGCTACTATACAGATCTGAGTTGGAAAGCAGTACAAAGCAAATTCTAAAGTGGAACACTAAATGTTTAATGCTACAGTTCATCCCAAAGCTCAGTGGTAAGTAGCAGTCTAAAACAAGCAGGATTGGGTACGTGCTTCTGCAGATCCAGAAAGAGAACATAGGGAGTCCCAATGTCCTTTGCGAAGAAATGTGTCTTCAAGAGGCACATGAAGAATAGACTGGAAGCAGTTTGGATTGCCATGGGAAACTCGTTCCAAGGAGTGGGTCATACATTGAGAGACACAGAACATTCTTGACCTATCCAGCAAAAAGAGGCACCTGTAGTAGGCAGGCAAAGTCATGGAGTACTCCATGGAGTACATGGAGTGAAACAAAAGAGGTAGTAGCAGACATATGCAGTGATCTATAGCTTATGACAAGAGTTTTGAATTGGAACCTTACCAGAACTGTCAAACACTTGAGGAAGCAAATAAGAGGATTCCAGGATGTATCATTTAAATATCATTTAGGCATCATCTCACTGGTTGACTTAGAGGTAATGAGAACAGATACTGAAAAATCTCTCAACAGAGAGTAAGGGAAGCCCAAGAGCCTCAATAAAACATAAAGTGGTGTAGTTAATGAAGAAGGGTAAGATCTTGTGGATGTTGTGAAGAAAGACTTAATAATAATGGGTCACTAAAGAAATGTATTCATTTAAAAGTGTATACATTTTTCCAACTTGATCCAATGTATTTGGACATTATGGAGGAGGAGATCCTCATTTGAATATTTTCTTTCAACATGTGGGGGCATTTTTAAATGAAAACCTGTGGGAACATGCTTAACACTGAATTCCATTCTTATGGCTGACTGAAGTTTCTTTCTTAATGCCATTTTCTTTAATGCCTGTGTGAGTGAATGAGCTTTTTTCTAATGTCATGCCTCTACTATGCTGCATTCATTAAAGAAATATGAAGTTTGTGGACCTGGACAAAAGTCTACATATGTGATATTAGTTTATACCTGCTATCCTGATGATAGTCATGGCTACATGCTAAGCTGGACATGCCTGGTTGTCCAATCTTCAGCAACTTTTGGTATAAACATCCTGGGAAGCTCCCAGATGTCCAAGACCAGTGTACGGATATAATGTTTCAAGCATATCCTGGGTCTGTTCCCGTGTTTTCCACAGTGGGAAATAATTTGATATTTTTACCTTGGGAAGCGGCTGGGGGAATCCAAACTAAATGCCCAAACCACCTAAACTTACTTCTCTGTATCGGTAGAAGCAACAGTTCTACTACATTGCCTTCTGTATTGCTGAACTCCTCACCCTGTCACAAAGAATGCCCACAACAGTCATGCATAGCAACCTTACTTTTGGCATCTGAGCATGTCATCTCATGCTTTCAGTCACTATCCAGAGCTTGTGTCTGTCCTCCAGGTATATGAAGATGTACACTGACCTGTAAACCAAAAGCTTTGTCTAAAGGTTTTACCACAACCGTCAAGTACTACATCTACAAGACTATCACTGATGAAATGGTTAAATCTTTAATCTTATGATCACTTCCTCTGTCACTTGTGATCAAGACCCGTATAATATGAACTCCTTCACTTGGAGTTCCTGCTCACAAATTACCAGTAGGGATCAATACAAAGAGTGACAGTCAGGCGGAATGCCAGTCAAGTGACAAGCAAGAATGAGTCAGGACAAAGTACACTAGACCTTGACAATGGAAACTGGCTCTTGGGACATACCACATAACTTTTGTAGTTACAAATATGATACTGATACCTTTGTTTACATGACATGTAACGTAGTTAAAACTACTTTTACTGTGTAAAGAAATGTGTTTCATTATGTGAAATTTAAAAACAAACTTCTTCTTCTCTTCTGACTGATTCTTCGATCAGATCTCCTAAATATTGTAACAGGCAAGCCTTTGATGGAGCCTTGCAGAAGACACTGTAATTACCCAGCCTCCAGACGAGCTTCTTAACCTTAGCTGGTAAGGTCACTTATGAATCGGTTGCACAATGCTGCGATGAGAACAAGAGGCAGGGTTCAACCCAAGGTAGGGCATGAGCTGCAGTATTTGTTATGGATAATGTAATCTTGGTTGTAATGGTGTGTTAAACAAGAATGCCCTTAGACTGCTGTGTACTTGTAATAATAATGTTAATTGCACAGGCTATCAAAAATCTTTATCTTAGTCAATAAAGTTGCATATGCATCAATTGCATGGAGAATCCTGTGAGCAGAAGGACTAGGGATCAATGTTAAGTGGAAGATGCTAAGGGTGAACCCTGTCTTGGTTACATTATTCTTTTGTGCACTAATCATATATTACATTCAACCTTCTTGTGAAAAATTAATATATTTTAAAACATTGTTAGGACTTCCTGACCGTTAAGTCTTACCGTGATTGTAAATGAATGATGCTAAATTAAAATGTAATGAATGCCTAAAGGACTGGAAATACTAAGTGACTGATTATGGTAATGCAGCCAAGAAAAACCTAAAAGGAGCTTAATTAGGAAGAGGAAAATTAATTGAGGCTGCAAGAGCAGATAATATGAATTCTGTGTATTTTCATAATCATAATACTGGTCCAAATTCCTGATGTACAGTGTCACGCATGTGTGCACAGGGGTCAACTTTTGGTATTTTTTTTTTGTTTTTTGTTTTTGGTTCTTTATTCGCCTTATACAATTTCTTGTATTAGGAATTTGTTCGTTTTCACATACCCCTTGGGGTCAGAGCGCAGGGTCAGCCATTGTACAGCGCCCCTGGAGCAATTACAGGTTAAGGGCCTTGCTCAAGGGCCCAGCAGAGTAGGATCTCTTTTGGCAGTGACGGGGATTTGAACCGGCAACCCTCTGGATACCAGCGCAGATCCTTAGCCTCAGAGCCGCTCTCCGCCCAGCTCAAGGGCTTTGGTGACTGTAATTCCCTGCCGCTCCAGGGGTTGGCGCTGTGTCATCATGCCTTTTCTCTTCCTCCCTCTGTAGACCAGAAGATTGACAGCAATAACACCACTGACATCACTTCAGGTGTATATCCACCTGGACCCGCCTCTTCCTGCCAGAAGGACTTAAGACCAAAAGATCCCTCATATTGAGGCAGTTCATTTGAGAACTCATGTCTGGAAAGACATTTCCATAATTATTGTGAGAATTTTTTTTTGTTTGTTTCATTTCAATTACACAGGGTTCCCAGGGTGGTGCCCTCAATTCTTTATTGTGGCCTATCTGTTCTTTTACAACAGTTATTAAAAAGTCACATGTTTTAGCTTCCTTCCTTGACATATAATATTTGTTGTGAGCACACTCAGGTATTCTAAAGTTATTGTGAGAGCAAAACGAACTAAAAGATAATAAGTAGACAGGACCCCAAGTGGAATCAGATAGTTATGCAGTCAAAAGTAGTAATAATAATAATAATAATAATACATTTTATTTATACAAGGCGCCTTTCTGAGAACTCAAGGACACCGAACAAACAATAAATAAATAAATAAATAAAAGACACAATTATAAACAATTTAAAACATCAGAAAATATAAAAATTAAAACCAAACAAAACCACTGTAATCATAAGAGAAAAAGAAAAAGCCATTTTAAACAGATGCGTTTGCATTTGAAAAATGAATATGATTTGATGTTTCTGAGCTCCGCAGGTAATGAATTCCAGAGTTTGGGAGCAGAACGGCTGAAAGCTCTGCTCCCCATGGTGGTTAGACGGGCGGGAGGGACAGTCAGATGGGTGGAGGAAGAGGATCTAAGGTTATGGGATGGAATGGCAACATGAAGAAGGTCAGACAGATATGGAGGGGCGAGGTTATGAATGGCCTTAAATGTTAATAGCAGAATCTTAAAATCAGTTCAAAACTTGATCGGGGGCCAATGAAGCTGCTGCAAGACCAGAGTAATATGGTGAATAGATGGGGTTCGAGTGTAATGAGAGCTGCAGAATTCTGGACTAACTGAAGCTTATGAAGAGATTTATTAGGGAGACCAAAGAGGAGTGAATTGCAGTAGTCCAGCCGAGAAGTGACAAGACTATGAACAAGAATGGCAGTGGTATGGGGAGTGAGGGAGGAGCGAATGCGATTAATATTACGTAGGTGGAAGTAAGCAGACCGGGTGATGTTATTAATGTGAGATTGGAAAGATAGAGTACTGTCGAGGATGACATCCAGACTCTTGACCTGAGATGATCAGAGTTATCAATAATAAGAGAAAGATTATTGGTTTTGGATAATGATGATTTTGAACCAATGAAGAGAACCTCAGTTTTGTCACGGTTTAATTTAAGAAAATTTGAAGAAAACCAGGATTTAATTTCAGCAATGCAGTCAATAAGCGAGGGTGGTGGAAAAGAGGAGGTGGGTTTACTAGCAAGGTAGAGCTGGGTGTCATCAGCATAACAGTGAAAATTAATGTTATATTTACAAAAAAATATTGTCAAGGGGAAGAAGGTAAATGATAAAAGAAGAGGCCCCAGGACAGAGCCCTGGGGCACACCAGAAGTAACAGCGGTGGGTTGGGATGTGAAGGTTTTAAGCTGTATGAACTGAGTGCGGCCTGAGAGGTAGGATCTAAACCAATCAAGTGGAGTGTGAGTAATGCCAATCAAAGATAATCTATTAAGGAGAGTGGTATGACAAATAGTATCAAAGGCCGCACTCAGATCAAGGAGGATGAGAATAGTGATTAGACCAGAGTCAGCAGCAATAAGGAGGTCATTGGTAATTTTGTAAAGGTAATGTTGAGTGCCAAGTTTAAGGGAGTAATGAAAAGAGAGTGTCTTGAAAATGATGCTAAAGTCAGAAAACTGAAAAAACATCTCTACTTGTTTTGGGAAACTTCTGAGAAACCGCATAGCTTGTTGGTCTTTATCTACCAAACGATAACTACACATGTTAATGCTGTTGAATTTATATCTTGTGGCTGGGGGTAGGAATGGCAAATTGCTGAACAAACGAAAAGTTGAGACACCAAATGGGTTGTTCTGTTTAACGAAAGCAGTCCTAACAAAAATCACACCGCTTGGTGTCAGTGTAAATAGCCCCAAATTATTCAGCTCTTTGTGGTCAATCACTGGAGCTCCTTCTGGCGGGTTACTCTTAGTGCAGAAGACGTCTCTTTCCAGACAGTTGGGCTTCTTATATCGCACAAACTGTAAGGGTGGGGCTAAGTACCCTCACTGGGCGATTTCTCTGTGCTGCAGAGAGAGAAGGAGAAGAGAATGTTATTGACAGCACCCCCTTTCACCTTGGCGGGTTACCACATACCTCGATCAAACCCATGAAGAGATCCTCCAACAGACATGCGTGACAATGTAAAAAAACACACAATGGTAAATGACATAAATCAGGAGTCGGCAACCTTCAGCGGTGTCGTGCCGAACCTATGTTACAATGTTATTCCGCATGCCGACAAAATTAAAAAAAAAAACATTATAACCGGATCTTATATTATTGCTCATTCAATATTTTAAAATACATAGGATCAAATGTGAAAAGAATGTTTTGTCAATTTTTTTTATAACGCCATTTGTTGGCTTTATCTTTAGTTTCAGTTATTTGACTAAAATAAGTAGTTTGTTTCTTAAAGCCAGAAACAGCCATTTTTATAGCTTCATTTTTCTCATCAGAGTTTTTAAACATGGACTAATGTTTAGTTTGATAATGTCTTCGTACACTTGACGTACGACACACAACACTTTCACAGCATAACATGCACACAGCACGATCCTTTTGTTGTACAAATCCATATTCATTCATCCAAGAGTCTCTTGTAAATCCTGTTCATCCTATATACATCGAACTACCAATATAACTCGGAGTCCTGCCACGTGCAAAAGTTCGCTGACGACACTGCTATTGTGGGCTGCATCAGGAGTGGGCAGGAGGAGGAGTATAGGAACCTAATCAAGGACTTTGTTAAATGGTGCGACTCAAACCACCTACACCTGAACACCAGCAAAACCAAGGAGCTGGTGGTGGATTTTAGGAGACCCAGGCCCCTCACAGACCCCGTGATCATCAGAGGTGACTGTGTGCAGAGGGTGCAGACCTATAAATATCTGGGAGTGCAGCTGGATGATAAATTGGACTGGACTGCCAATACTGATGCTCTGTGCAAGAAAGGACAGAGCCGACTATACTTCCTTAGAAGGCTGGTGTCCTTCAACATCTGCAATAAGATGCTGCAGATGTTCTATCAGACGGTTGTGGCGAGCGCCCTCTTCTACGCGGTGGTGTGCTGGGGAGGCAGCATTAAGAAGAAAGACGCCTCACGCCTGGACAAACTGGTGAAGAAGGCAGGCTCTATTGTAGGCACGGAGCTGGACAGTTTGTCATCCATGGCAGAGCGACGGGCGCTGAGCAGGCTCCTGTCAATCATGGAGAATCCACTGCATCCACTAAACAGTATCATCTCCAGACAGAGGAGCAGCTTCAGCGACAGACTGCTGTCACTGTCCTGCTCCACTGACAGACTGAGGAGATCATTTCTCCCCCACACTATGCGACTCTTCAATTCCACCCGGGGGGGTAAACGTTAACATTATTCAAAGTTATTGTCTGTCTGTGTACCTACATTTTTATCACTCTTTAATTTAATATTGTTTTTTATCAGTATGCTGCTCCTGGAGTATGTGAATTTCCCCTTGGGATTAATAAAGTATCTATCTATCTATCTATCTATCTATCTATCTATCTATCTATCTATCTATCTATCTATCTATCTAAAGAGCGAACATCAAGTTTTTGTCTTTTATCAGTCATTTTAGGGCAGTATATCACTTAATAATAACGAGGTTTGTTTTAACATAGCACGGCCTGCACTGAACACATGCTTTCCCTTTACATGTGAGTCACATGCGCAAAATGTAGGTGGGGACGTGGTGCGCTGTAATTAAACTATAATAACAAGAGGTTGATTTTAATGTTCCACTGCCTGCACTGAACAAATGGTTTCCATTTACATGTGAGTTGTGTACGCAAAACGTAGGTGAGGGCATAAATGCTTGCGCTGAAATTAAAATATATTTTTTTTACTATATTTCAATTCAATTAGAGTGCCATTGAAAATCATTCTGTGTGGCACACTTAGCACGCATGCTGTAGGTTGCCGACCCCTGACATAGATTATGTGCCTCCAATTCTCTTTGTAATACAGGTAGACTGTACAGTCCGTGCCCTCCTAAAATCCACATGTCCGTTTATGCCTTTTTCTTTTCTTTATAGTTTCAAAGCATAGTTACACACGGGTCTGCAATGCAGCTCTTTTCTTCATTGACATTTTGAGACACCTATTACCATATTGTTTCTCTTTTAATGGGTAAAGTTTTACTAGAAAATGTCAATGGGTAGAACTTTCCAACTGGTTGAGGCCTAATATGTGGAGTCTGAGAACCCATACCATGGCATGGCAATCGGACCAAACGTGTTCTTACAGCATGAGAACACACATGAATGGCAAGTCTATCATTCAGTGTGGATAGTTGCTTGACCTCGATTTCTAATAATTGCAAAGTGTATGCCCAGCTTTAAAGTATAGGATGCAATGGAATTCCTTGAACACCAATGTCACTTTTCACACATGATCATTCAAACCATTTCTGGAATTCTCTCCTATAATGCTGATATTGTTCTGAGATTTTTCAGGTAAGGAAGACAGAAGTTTTGAGGTAAGTTTGTTCTTCTCACTGATAATCACACCGGAGAGTGAAAACGTGTTGCATGTTGATTCGGACAATCAAGTAAGAATTTCAGTGTACTCTGTACATGTGACAATGAGGATTCTAATAAACCTAGAAATTAATAATTGTTACTATTCAGATAGAAGGCACCTGCATTAGTTAAAGCCAATTTTGTTATCTTCTTTGACTTTTATGTTTGATTTTTCTTGCCTGTTGTTGTGAAGAGATGCTTCTGACAACTGGCAGTTGAGCAAAGCAGAGTTGGAAAAGAACAGAAGTTTTTCTGAGCTACTGAATATTTGCTTGCTTGTCTACTAACAAATCAGAGGAGCTGCCTTCAAACATCTGCCAGTTTTCTGATACTTAAAATTCATGTCTTTAGTTGGGAGGTGACAACACAAGACTCTGTATACTATTACCCATGAAAGTTTTTTTTTATATATATAACTGACAAGAAAGTGTAGAGAATTTGTATTGTTGACTTGACATAAAGAATGCAGTACATAGTATGCTTGAGGGAAGCAACTCTTTCAGAATTAACTGTGTTGGCGGAGCTGTTCAGGGCTTAGCTCAATTTGGCCGTATTGGGTTGAGTCCATGTTATTATTATTGTTATTTTATTGAAATAAAACTATAGACTCTGTTTGCCTATCCTGAGTCTCCTAATAGCCTTCATTTCAGGTAAAAAGCCTTGTGGTGACAATTTTTCGCCACGACATTTTGAGCCCACGTAGAGGACAATAGGCACACAGAGGTTACACCAACATCAAAAAGGCACTCGCCCTTAGACCCCATATGGACAGATGGATGTGCATTGTGATTAAGGCTTAAAAGTGTTTTATTTTAATTAATGCTTTGAATGTGAACCACAGTGGCATTGTGACAACTACCTAAAGGAAATACAAAAATCAGCCTAGAATGGTCCATCAAATACTTCCATGTAAATTCCAATATAGCAATACAATGTTTACACTATCCATTATTTCCAATCAGTAAAAAAATATTTATTATGTACACAAAAAAATTAGAGTAATATGAGGAGGAAATTGAATGAACTGAACAACTTGAATAATATTTAATTTGAAACTAAACACATTGGGTTAAATGAAGTAAACAATCTGCATAGATAGATTGGTTCAGGGGGTCGGCTTAAGTCCTCTGTCCACGTCAACCTTTACAGATTTTTTGTGTTTGTGTTTCTGTTTCTTTGTCTTCATCATCCAGTGTTCTGGAAGGGCAAACAAACTGTCTGCTAACTTCACTTATACCTTTCTTTAAGTGTGAATAAATTATGTGCCTCAAAAACTACTCATGCAAAAATTTTGTAAATCGGTATGTCTGATCCAATGTTTAAATGGAGCAGAGTATTAAAATTCTGTTTAGATAAAACAACTTCGAAGGCAGTTATTGCTGGACATAAATCAGAATGTTTTTGAAGGATATGGGGATACGTACTGATATAAAACTGGACCAAAAAGAACAGGCCTGGAGCCTGAGATACTGTATATAATTATGTTGGTGTTGTCATCAAGGGTTAGAGTGTAGATTGATGAACAGTAATGTCAAATGAATTCGTTTAAAGTTAAACTTACAACACAATAAAGTATGTTAAAAGTGAAAAAGTATTCATTCTTTCTAAATTCACTGTATATGTCTGTTTGTAAATGTTGAATCATTTAGTAACCTACTGTTATCATGTTGTAGTTGTGTGCTGTGGCTGGAGTCAACAATTATTTTTCAATTAAGCTGAATTGATGTAGTAATGATGCTTGAAATGTTTTACCTTTCTGTCCACAAAAAAACTTTTCCACTATTCCTTTAAAGTTTTCCTTGACTACACAGCTTTAAAAATGTTAAAGGAGAAAAGACAAATTGTGCTGGCAGGCAACAGAAGTGCAGAGCACAGCTGATGTGACGTTCTGTTTGGTCTTCTTTTGAATGACACATTTAATTAGTGTAAACCAAGGCAGGTTGATCATTTAAAAAGATTTCCAAAACAGAAAGAACATGAAAATGGACATGAGTAATGGTCATTGAAAAGACTGGAGATTAAGCTTAACATAGATTTATTGGCTGCTAAGAAGATGTGATATCTCTGGCAACGTAAAGATCACAGGTATTGAAAGTCTATATAACTGGGCTTTTAATCCTGCTAATTTATTTGAGACTGAAAGAAGAATTGAAAGGTAGGGAATGAACAAGGCTCAAAGAAGTAATTGAAAAAAGATGCCAAAGAGGACTGAAACACCGCTTTTTTAAGTAATAGGTAATTCAATGTGATGATGGCAAGATTAACATTTTGGCACATTAAATCTTGAGGAAAACTGGAAGCTTGAATGAGATTGGAAGCTTCCATAGTATACACTAACCATTCTGATGGAATAAAATCAGAGGCACAGTATGGTCTCCTTCCCTTTTGATGACATAAGATCTCTGAGGTTTAAGCCAAGTTTGAGATGTTTTACTGTGGACAAGTACTGGAGCTGGTGCTCATCTCAGTTTAATGCACGGCTTGAGTCATAGTATAAGTATAATGGTGTGGAGCAACATAGCAATGAAGAGCTTTGGAAAATGTGTTTTATTTCTTTTAGCACAGTCAGCAAATTCTCCTTTATATTTCTGCGTTATCATAAAAAATGATAATGCATGGCTGCTTCCTTCCGTCATGTGCGGCTACTCTTTGTTCATCTTTTATTTGTGCATGAACATTTTACTCTTACTTCTCTCAGGAAGCCAAACACTACAGTTTCTTCTTCCATCACTCTTGTTCTCACTTCTTCAGCGTTCTTCTTGATCAATAGCTCCATAATTAAATACTGGCTTCAGAATTTGTAAAACATCGATGGCCTATTACTACATTGTTATTGCCAATTTTGTGACCTATTCTTTGATAAAATTCATGTTTGTATTTATCATTGCAATTATTATTATTATTATTATTATTATTATTTAGCTGATGTATTTATCAAAGGCAACTTAAAAGTAAGTTATAATACATCTATAATACATACAAGAATGATTAGAAGGTGCAAAAAACCAAGCAAGAGCGAGTAGAAGTACAACTACTACTACATAATTATATCTGCAACTAGACTAAGGCCAGATTTATACTTTTACGCGACACGATGCGTGCACCTGCGGATGCTACTACTATGCAAGCGGTATACTGTTTATACTTGCACTAATACTTTACGTAAATCTGGAAGATTCCACCAGGTGGTAGCGCAAGACATTATCACGGTGACAAAATGCTCAGCTTCGCTGAAACATCCATTAAATTCCTAAGACACCTTGCCACAATATCTCTGGAAAGGATGGATGTTTAATGATTACATCTGTCAATCCAGGGATGAGCCCATTCCAGCAAGCATCGGGCGCGAGGCAGAAACAATCCCTGGCCTGGGTATCAGCTCATCACAAGGTGAATACAAGCACTCACATATACTAGCGTCACGTTAGCTTCGTCAAATCCCCAAATCTTGTCTTTGGAAGGAAACCGGAGCACACTGTAAAAACCCACCAGGAAAACATGCAAACTCCAGGCAGGGAACACCAGGAACATGATTCCCTGTGAGGCAGCAGTGCTACCGCTCTGCCACTGTGCTGCCCCCACATGTGTAATTGTTAACATTATTCATTATTTAAATGAAGTAAACGATTTATCTGTAAAATGTAATTTACATACTTTAATATATTTCATCATGAAAATGATATCAAGTATAAATCTAAGGATTCTAAATGTGCAGAGAACTGGAATATCATAAATGTAATGTGTATTGTGTATTCCGTGGCAATTGCTGCTTCCCGCTACTGTCAGTTCAGGAGGAAGCCCCAGGAGCACATAGTGATTAACAACTGACGCTTATGACGGTGTACTTTAATAACAAAACAAACTACAATTTTAAAGTGGAAATTTTGAGATAGAAGCCAAAATTTCCACTGTAATCACAAATTAGACCTTTTCACTTTTTTTTCTCTTTGGCTCAAATACAATGCTGTACATTCTGTTGCTGTTGTGAAGGTGCCAAAAAAAAGACACCACAGAAAATGATATATGAGATTTTTAAAATGTATCGTGTTATTACATTGGGGAATATACAACACTTGAATATAAAAGCATCAGGAATGAATTTGTTTGTTAGCATTTTGGTTCACCACACCGAACCATTCATCAAACATTGAAGCAGGCACATTAATCCTGGTGGAGAAACTAAGCAGTTCCAAGATATTTAATGAAAAGTTGCTTGCCCAAAAGGTGCCTAAACATGAGTACATTGAGTGCAGTTCAAATAGACAAAGAGAGATCATTCCACAGCTTTGGAGCAAGAATGGAGAAGCATTGTTCAATCTTGGCATGTCCAGCAGAAGAAGGGACAGTCAGCAGACAGGCAGAGAGGCAGAATGAAGACTTTTAGAAGGGACATATGGAGAGACCGAAGGCTGGGCAGAACCATTCAGAGAGCTGTAGGACAAGACAGGAGTTTTGGACTGGATACTTGCAGCAATACAAAGGCAGTGACGAGTCTAAAGCAGAGGAGTAGTAGGAAAGAAATGAGGAACAGGGAACAGCAGTCAAGCAGCTGCATTCTGAAAGAGCTGGTTAAGTCAGATAGCAGTTGATGGAAGAGTTGCAATAGTCCAGCTGAGAGAGAACCAGTTCCCTAACAAGGAATCCTCACAAGATTATGAAGTAAGAAACAGTATAATTGGATCATTGAAGAAATATATTCAGTGAATGAAAGTGAGGAGTATATAGTCACACAGAGATTCTTGACCATGACTGATGGTGAAATGATAACATCTTCAAGAGCAATTCTTAGAGACAAATCTGAGGAAGGATAATCAGAAAGAAAGTACAGGATGACTAGCTTTGAAAGGTTAGGTTTAAGGTAAAGAGCATTCATCCATGATGAGATGGCTAGAGGTCTGGGCTGAAACTTGTGGGTTGTAGGGGTAAATGAGAGGGAGATCTTTACATCATCAGCACAGAGGTGGTAGGAGAAGCCATTAGAAGAAATAACATTACCTAGGGAGCAAGTGTAGTGAGAAAACAGAAGTGAACCCAACATCCAATAACCCACCAATCATACTTAAAGTCTCATGATTGAATATGGTCCTCCCAACTCTTAATAAAACCTGCTTCATTTTGATCTGAATCATATGAAATGCATTAAGAAATTACTGTTTTTCTGGCTTCTATTTCAGCTCTAAGTAAAACTGTGATTTTGTGGCACATAAAAATTAGATAGATAGATAGATAGATAGATAGATAGATAGATAGATAGATAGATAGATAGATAGATAGATAGATAGATAGATAGATAGATAGATAGATAGATAGATAGATAGATAGATAGATAGATACTTTATTAATCCCAAGGGGAAATTCACACTATTCTAGAATTCTAGAAACTTATGAATTTCTTGCAGACATTGTCAGTGGGAAGTTCGTTTTACACTAGCAATAAATAGGGTTGACAGGCTTCGGGGAATTAAAACAATGTAGATCCCAACATATTCTGTCCTGGGTCCAGGGAAAAATTTGATTGGAACAGACAGGAATGGACTGAAAAATCAGGAAAGACTGTTTTCAAATGAGTCTTGCAAAATGTTTTAGAGAATAATGTAAACACTCTTAAAGGTAAATGAATAGTGATGGCCTCCATCTACATAAAAGCTTCAAGGACGAGCAGTCCATGTGGGGGAACCTCTCTTCAGTAGCTTTAGATAGATTTACAAGAAGGTCAGGACATTAATCAAACACAGGAAGTAATGTCAGTCAATAGGAAAAAGAAAACACACACTACTGAAAAATGTATTTCACGGCATCACACCTCAAGAACCTCTTCATCATCCCTAAACACATGACCTTCAGGTGTCATTATGAGGTTTGTTAGGAAATCACCAGTGGAAAGATCTTAACAGGACAGCTTCAAGCACATCAGCAGTGGAAACCCAAGAATGCTCCACAGGATTGTTGCTTTTTCATTGACCTCAAACATCACCACTTTCTGGCTCCATGATCAACAAGTGTTACTAGTCAAACATGGGCCTCTATTGGAAATCCCTATATTGCTTTCTTGTCCCATACAGAACAATATAAAAATAGTGTGAAGTGCAGTTTTAGGAAATGGTAATAAAGCACAAGTCTGAGGACTGAAATGAAAAGGGCTTCTGAGTAAGACACAAAATAACGGAACAGCTATCAAAGGAAAGCCAACTGAAACATCAGGAGGTCTAACTGTTGCACAACACCATAGGGCACAATGAAGTATAGAAATTTAATGAGAGACTTCAGAGACCGAGATGCTTACTAGATAGCATGGTGATGGTGGTTTGTCTCAACAAGAAAGATTGTTTACCTGGAAACAGCAGAAAGAAGGGGCTGGCATACTGGTAGCTACACAAGCTGAAGAGGACAGACATTAACATACTGTACATCCAAGGATCTCCAGAGAGATGTGTACCATGAGAAACAGCAGGAGTCTCAAATTCAACATTTCATTCACACAGAGTCATCTCAGGAGCAGCATTCTTCAAGGCTTTTTAATAAACTATAGCACTGGGTAACAATTTATAAAAACATTACGTAGTTTAGTCCGACCTGTTCCATCTGACTGACGATGATCGTAAACAGGCAAACTGAGTATAAGAACTCCTGATACGAAAGTCCTTACACAAATGGACACCCTACCATACTAAATCAGCTGAAAAACATGCAAACATTTCATGTTCAACCATATTTTGTTTGGTTCAGTATGGAAATATTCAGTTAGACCTTTGTTACTTTTGGTTACCACACTGCAGTTCAAAATGCCTGTGATGGAGATTAAATGCAATGAACACTTCAACCCCTCATACAGTTTGATAACTCCAGGCCTCTCTAAAACATCATATCCTGTATTCTTTGGCTGACTCGAGGAGCTCTAAATTCAAACATCGCAGACTATCTAACACTTTATAAAAGCAATTAAACCCTAATGAAAGTTTGCTGTCCTCCTTATGAGAGTGGCAATCTATTAAGAAGCTGGACAATGGTTAAGAAGATGAAGGATGTAGAAGACCAAAATGATTCTGATGTCAGTGTTTACTGCAACAGCAAGAGAAATAAGCCAGCTTACACTGTGTGACACCAACGGACATGGCCATTTACCAAACTAATGAATATAAGGTACCAGAGATCTGTTTATTTTAGGGCTGTCAGATGTGTTAAGTGTGTGTGTTATACTACTAAATATGATTTTTTCCACGTGTGTTCATCTGGCGATGAGCTGGCACTCTGACTGGGAATTGTCCCTGCCTTGGCTCCAGCTTCCCTGATTCCCTGTTCTAGATGGATTTAGAAATTTGATAGAGATTAAATTTAATTTTGTGGAGGTTGAATTTTATTTTTATAATTGGTTATAGATCATAGTTTACGTAAAGACTGCCTGTACATGATTGTGATGTGCTACTAGGAACCCATTTAATGACACTTTAAACTATGCTTCACTTTTGTCCATTTTCTGGTATTAAATTCATTATCCTTCACTCAATATTCATGTTGTACCTATCAATATAAAGATTAGACATTTCTCTTTCTTAATTTTATAGGTGGACAATTTATGTTGTACACATATGTTACAACAGAAAAAGTTGCAAAAATCATTACTATTTTTTACCAAACAATGCACTTTGACTGCGGTGGGCTAGCGCCCTGCCCGGGGTTTGTTTCCTGCCTCGTGCCCTGTGTTGGCTGGGATTGGCTCCAGCAGACCCCCGTGACCCTGTAGTTAGGATATAGCGGGTTGGATAATGGATGGATGGATGGAAGCACTTTGAATCTTTATTTCCATAGTTATTGGAGTAAGCTTCCAAACACTATAAAATGGTCACTGAATGCCAGGATCAACCAGTAAAGCATTTTGTTATGAAATACCTACAAGCAATATGTCTAGTTGTACTGTTTTGAAACAGCACAAAAGCTGGATTATTTTTCTCTGTTTGTACTGTTTCTAAAAAGTATCCATCACATACATATCCATTATTATAGACCCCTGGCCTATGTGTCATTTTAAAGGGAAGATCTTATTCTGCAAAAGCATATATAATTGATAACGAAATTATAATGTGTATTTAATTTTAATACCAGTAGTTGCAAGATTCAAAAATGTCTATACAAAAAAAACAAAGTTCTGAACTATAGAAAGTGAAATGTAGTGTCAATTCAACATGTTGAAACCCCCCTGTCATTAGAAGTTAACAGTCTGCCAGTCACATCATACACAATTGAATCAGCAGGTTCAAGAAAGCCAATTTGGGACAATTGTACCTGTGATACAGCAATTCGGCAAACTCCAAGGGAAGAAAGAAACTGTGGGATTGAGTATTCAATATGGCATTTTAATGGCAAAACACTGTATTTTAAATATAACAATGATGAAATAGTTGATTTTGTGCAGTTTTATTTTTAAATTTGTGCATTATTGTTCAGTCCCACTGGTGGGTCCAAAGCAATGAGGCTGAGTTTAAAGGGTTACATTCACACAGACCTTTGGCAGCTGTAGACTGCACACGTGTTTTCTCCAGAGTATTAAATGATCAGATATACTGTGTACTCTGTTTCCACAGAGTTGCTTGCAGTTCTACAGTAGAAGGAGTTATGCTGTATTGTAATCCATGATCTTTTCAATAAATAGAGAAATACAGACAGCTAGCTAGCCTCATTAATCAAACACTGATAGACATGTGTACATTTTTACTTCTGAATCATCTATCCATGATCATCACATGTCAGATTCACTACACTTGACATTTGAACTTGTCAGTTTGCATGTGTTTTACGTCCATCATCAGAGTTAAAGTAGCAGCTTATAAATAACAAGCAAAATTACCCAGAATGCTGGTTTGGCATTGTCAAATGTAAAAGGAAAGGAATTCAAATCAAAAAAGCTAGGAGAAACATCACAAATGAAGAACCTAAAGCATGCACATTGCAAGCATCTTTTAAACATGGCAAAATTTCACTTCTCATTTTCATCTTTTCGAAATGAATATTAATAAATAAAACAATTGGGAATACCTCATTTAATAATGTGGCTTCATAATAAAGATTACAGTCTGATTTCCCTCCTGTCTAATTTTGTTTGGAGATTTCAGGTCGTATGTACTTTTCAAAAAGAAATACTAAATTGTTACTTCCATCCATCCATCCATCCATCCATTTTCCAACCCGCTGAATCCGAACACAGGGTCATGGGGGTCTTCTGGAGCCAATCCCAGCCAACACAGGGCACAAGTAAATTGTTACTTGTTGATATAAAAATGAAACAACTCTCTATCCACTTTTCTGAAGGAGTTTTATTCAGCGCAAAGTCTCAAGAATCGAAACAAAGCCTAATGCCCCCTCAATATACAGCATTTTTTTCTGACAGAATGAGTATTGTTCTTTATTTTTCTTTATTTTATGTTCTGACTATCCTAAAAGCTGCAGTTGTTACAGTAATAGGAAGATTGTGTATGCGGTGGATTCAGAAAATATTCAGACTCCTGTTGTTAAAAGTGAAGGCATTTATATCAACGCAATGCCTCCAATATTGTCCAAGTTTCTGGGTATCTTCAAAAAAGACTTTGGAAAAATGAAAGCAATTTAGAGTTTTTCCTTGGCTTCGCTTGAATCATACATGTTAACCTGGTCCAACCATTTTCCACTTCCTTTATTCTGTCTCTTCTTTAATAGGACACTACAAAGCAACTCTGAGAATATGGAATATCAAATCTGAGCTCAGGTACATTCAGCTAACTGTCATAAAGTCCACCATAGTGAACAAATAGGCTCACACACAGACAAGCAGCCAATAAGAACCATTGCTTAACAACTTACAGCGTTGGCTAATAAAAACTAAATGATAATCCTGGTTAGAGCTTTTCCTGATGGTTCATGAAGCTCGGCAGTGCTCTGGACAGAGGTCTGGGTACAGCAGTGGCAAATGAAATATAGTAGGCTGAGAGACAGAAATGGACAAAAGTCTCTGGTCATCCACTAGTAGACACATTTTGTGTTAACATATAACCCCATGTGTGACACACCTGGATATATAACGCCTACAACTCACACCGTGTATCAGGACAAAACGCAAGTCATGAAGTCCAATAAACCTTCTGTAGACCTTTGAAAACAAATTGTGGTGACACATAGACCAACACAAGGGGATAAAAACATTTCTAAGGCTTTGAATGTTATCAGGAGCAAAATGGAACCACCAGGACTCTTCCTAGAATTGTGTGTCTGGCCAAACCGAGTAACTAGGCAATAAGTGCCTCGATCAGGGAGGTGACCAAGAACCCAAAGGTCACTCTGTTGTCCTCTGCTGAGAGTGGAGAACCAGTCGGAAGGACGACCATCTCAGCAGCACTCTGTGAATCAGGTGTTTATGGTAGAATTGCTGAACAGAATGCACTCTTGAGTAAAAGGCATATGACAGCCTCCCTGGAGTTTGCCAAATGACATTTAAAGATTCTGTGGTCTGATAAGACAAAACTTGAACTCTTTCAGCAGAACTCCAAGCACTATACCTGACAAAGACCAGTCACTGTTCATCAGTTGCCTAATACCATCTCATCAGCAGTGAAGCATGGTGGTGTCAGCATCATGCTATGGAGGTGCTTCTGAGCAGCAGGGACAGGGAATCTGGTCAGATTTAAGGAAAGGACAAATGCAGCCAAATACTGAGAAGTCTTTGAAGAAAACCTGCTCCAGAATACACTCAACCACAGACTGGGGCAATGGTTTAACTTTCAGCATGACAATGACCCAAAACATGTAGTCAAGACAATAGCTTTGTGACAAAAGGCTGACTGTCCTTGAGTAGCCAAGTCAAAGCCCAGAATTAAAACCCCTAGAACATCTGTGGGGAGACCAGAAGTTGGTTCTAATGGTGCTTGAGAGGATCTGCCAGAAAGAATGGAGAATATTGCCCAAATCCCGGTGTGAAAAGCTTGTGTAGACTTATCCAAGCAGGCATGAAGATGTAGTTGCTGCCAAGGAGACTTCTACAAAGTACTGAGTTAAAGGTCGGAATACTCATATGAATGAGAAATTTTAGTGTGTGATTTTTAATAAATTTGCACATCTTTCTGAAAACACCTTTTCACTTTGTCATTATGGATTTTTGAGTACAGATTGATGGGCAAAAATGTCAAATCCCTCCATTTAAAATTAATCTACAATGCAATAAAGTGGGTCTGAATACTTTCTGAAGCCAGAGAGAACATTCCACTCAGCAATCACATTGGCAGGAGTGATGCATTTGAAGAAGATTCCGGACATGCTGGAGGGAATTCCTCTGAATTAACTAGAGACCACTGCCAAGGAAAGGACAGCCTGATCGCTCCAATCAAACATAGTGCTTCCACAGCCATCGCCAGAAGTAGCAGGTGGAGTGAAGTACTTATCAAGAGACCCACCCAGCAGGATAACTTTAGTGATTTTATTCTAATTATTATTATTTTACACATAAACTTTATGTGAAGGAAGTGATTACCGTAAGCAGGTTTATTGCTGAACATGTCCCTTTTAGCCAGATATGTGAGGATCTGCAAGATGACTACATTACTTTGGCCCTGTCAAATCAATTAAGAGTAATACAACAGATATTTAATATAATTTCATGTAAAATTATGTAAAACTGATTTTTAATCAGTGTAGCCTAAGCTTTGCCCTAGTTTGAAATTTTAAATTTTGGAGCAGTGTCTCTCTGGATATTGACATGAGATGCTAATTCTGCTGATGCCAGAAGAGCTGTTTCATCTCCTGCCAACATCTGCACCTGTGCAATTCAGGTCCTCAAGGGACGAAGGCAGCTGAATCACTGTTTAGATCAATAGTATTATATCAGACAAAGAAATATTTTTGAAAATATCATACCACCCAACATCTGTCCAGGAGTGAACCAAGAGCAAAATCAAAAGTCTGAATTGTTGCCAGTCTGGTTGAATTATGCTTAATGCATAGCAGAACAAGCAGGCGGTGATATAAAAAAATGAGAAATGGAGAAGGGTGCAGAGTGTGACACTGTGACAGCACAATTTCACAGTGCTTAATTATACAATTGGCAGGTGCTGCTCCGAATCATGGTCAAGGTGAACCGCAAATGTTTCAGGAAGTCCATTGCCACTGTGTTACCTACTGATCCATAATGAAGAGGAGTTCTGGTAAACAGCTAAAAGCACTTCGATTAGTGAGACGAAGCACTCATCTGAACAATTTACAAAACAAAAATGAGACAGAGCATTTATAAAAGAGAAAAAAAGAGTGACGACGAAACAGAGTGGTCTTTGGCATCAAATCCAAACATGTGAGGATATTCTAAAATCAAACTCTCTTTACCTATTTCACTTGCTCTTTAAGTATAATTTATCCATCCATTTTCCAACCCGCTGAATCCGAACACAGGGTCACGGGGGTCTGCTGGAGCCAATCCCAGCCAACACAGGGCACAAGGCAGGAACCAATCCCGGGCAGGACACACACAAACACACCAACACACCAAGCACACACTAGGGCCAAGTTAGAATCGCCAATCCACCTAACCTGCGTGTCTTTGGACTGTGGGAGGAAACCCACGCAGACACAGGGAGAACATGCAAACTCCACGCAGGGAGGACCCGGGAAGCGAACCCAGGTCCCCTAACTGCGAGGCAGCAGCGCTACCACTGCGCCACTGTGCTGCCCAAGTATAATTCATGATTTTTATATTCTCTTGTTCAAATATATTTGAATATTCTGTTACCATAAAAGTGTTTACAATGCCATAAGTTTCTAAATTTGATTTAAAAAAATCTGTTTAATGAAAATATGATCAAAATTTTAACTCAGTTTAACAAGCTAAGGAAGAAAGATGTGCCTGTGAAGTCTGTATGTCCATTATATCCAACTGATGTGTAAAGCCACTGCCTCTGCGGAGACCTCGGGGGGTCACTTTGGAGATGTTAGCAGCAAAAATGGATGATTATTAATGGGGTGGATTATGCCACTCTCTTTTTAAGCTATGTGCAGCCCCAGTATACTTCTTAAGCATCATCTTTTCTTTGTTTTTTCCTTTTCTTTTTAACTTGACATTGGATGTGCTTTCATGCCGCGGTTCTCCTGCGAATATTTTGTGATCAAAGAAGCCTGGCTTGCCAGTTCTCTGCTGTGTTTAGTTAAAGAATCGAGGTGTGAGTGCTATTAGAGACTCTTTGGTTTTATTGCTGTGCAGCTGTTAGATATGGAATTTATATTCAATAATTAAAGTATTACAGACAGCACTGTGACACAGGGACTAGCACTGCTGCCTCATTGATCCACTGTCATGGGTTCAAAGCCACACCTGTTTGCTATCTGTGTGGAGTTTGAATATTCCTCCTATATTTGCATCGGGGTTACTCAGCTTTCCCCAAAAGTGCATGTCAGTTTAGATTAGATTAGATTAGGTCAACCTTATTAATCCAATGGGGAAGTTCAGGTGCATACAGCAGCAGAAACATAAAAAACAAGGATGTAGACTCACAGGACAGATAATACAGCCGATCAATCAGTCAATTGATTGCTTCAGGGTGCTCCTGCCAGGATACCACAGCGTAGAACACCACACTGGCTACTGTGGACTGGTAGAACATTTCCAGCAGCTTGCTGCACACATCAAAACACTTGGGTCTGCTTAGCTGGTACAGTCATCTCTGGCCCTTCTTGCCCAGCACCACTGCGTTGTCAGACCAGTCCAGTTTGTTGTTCATGTGAAACCCCAGGTACTTGTAGCTCTGCACCCCTTTCACGTCTTCCCCCAAATGATGACTGGTCTCAGAGGCTCCCTGGCACACCTGAAGTCCACCACCAGTTCATTTGTCTTGTTGATGTTGAGTTGAAGGTTGTTGCCCCTACACCACAAGACAAAGTCCCCCTTAACCTTCCTGTACTCTGAATTGTCTCCATTATTAAATGATGGACAAGTCATCTAAAAATTTGGTGTTGTGCTGGAAGTTTCTTTGACATTTTGAAATTGGCCTGTGACAAAAACAAAAAAAAAATTCTGCATATAACACCCATACTAGCTTCTCTTCACTGGTTATCAGTACACGCTAGAGCTGATTTTAAAGTTCTATTGATGTAGGATGCCTTGCGTTCACTTGCACCATTTCACTTAGCTGAACTGATTACACTCCATTATGTCCTTGTCACTTTCTTAATGTTGGTCTTTTGGTCATTCTCTCAGTTAAGAAGAAATCAATTGGTCACAGAGCATTTGCCCACCGTCCACCTCATTTTTGGAATGGCCTTCCATTATGTGTTAGAGAAGCACACTCAGCTGATATTTGTAAATGAAGAATAAAAATCTACCTGTACTACCTTCACTACAACCTGCCATAGAATTCAGTCAGACCTATCATCTTTGAAACATTCCCTTAAATGCTTAAATTATTATTATTTTTTATTACTTGTTGACATATCTTAACGTGGTGTTTTTAATGTCGTTTTCTTTAAATTTTATTATTTACTATTCCTTCAATATTGATGTTGCTGTTTTATCAGACAGTCAGTCATATTCCAACCTGCTATATCTTAACACAGGGTCATGGGGGTCCGCTGGAGCCAGTCCCAGCCAGTACAGGGAGCAAGGCAGGAACAAATCCCGGGCAGGGCGCTAGCCCACCGCAGGGCACACACACACACTAGGAACAATTTAGAATCGCCAATGCACCTAACCTGCATGTTTTTGGACTGTGAGAGGAAACCCACGCAGACACGGGGAGAACATGCAAACTCCACGCAGGGAAGACCCGGGAAGCGAACCCAGGTCTCCTAACCTGTGAGGCAGTAGCGCTACCACTGTGCCACCGTGCCGCCATTGCTGTTTTATTTTAATTTCTATTTTTATTGGCTTACTTTATATCTTTTTCCATGTATTCTTCTTATATGTACAGTGTATTGGGATCATGCTGCCTGGTAAATAAGGCACTATAAATAAAGCTGATTGATTGATTGCTACTGAAAGTGAAGACAGTGCCTATATTTGTCAAGCGTCTTAGAATTACTCCTAGGAATTGCATTAAAATTGCATTCCTTAGAAGGCTGGCGTCCTACAACATCTGCAATAAGATGCTGCAGATGTTCTATCAGACGGTTGTGGCGAGCACCCTCTTCTACGCAGTGGTGTGCTGGGGAGGCAGCATTAAGAGGAAAGACGCCTTACGCCTGGACAAACTGGTGATGAAGGCAGGCTCTATTGTTGGCATGGAGCTGGACAGTTTAACATCTGTGGCAGAGCGAAGGGCGCTCAGCAGGCTCCTATCAATTATGGAGAATCTACTGCATCCACTTAATAGTATCATCTCCAGACAGAAGAGCAGCTTCAGCGACAGACTGCTGTCACTGTCCTGCTCCACTGACAGATTAAGGAGATCGTTCCTCCCCCAAACTATGCGACTCTTCAATTCCACCCAGGGGGGTAAACGTTAACATTTAACATTATACAAAGTTATTGTCTTTTTTCACCTGCATTATTATCTTTAATTTAATATTATTTATTGTATCAGTATGCTGCTGCTGGAAAATGTGAATTTCCCATTGGGATTAATAAAGTATCTATCTATCTATCTAAAATTCTGTGTAAGATAAGAATACGTCCTACGCCAGAGTGGGAAGAAAGAAGTTGTTATGAAGTGTCCTACAATCACTCCCAGCAAGCAGTATGAGTTCACATTTAAGAATGAATGACGTCATGATTTTATGGCACCCTGAGCCACAATAAGGCACTCATGCTGACATTTTGTAGTTAGCTTAAAAATCATAATGATGCTTTGTAGTTTTCTGATACTAACACTAATAATAATAATAATTTCCAAAGGGATATGAATATATTCAAATATGCCAATCTCATGCAGTATTCTAGAGTCATGTGTTGAACTGGTCCAGAAAAACTTTTTGATTGTGTAAGATGAAGACTAGTGAGGAAGGCCACAAAGACGCATGTGATAATTCTGAAGGAGATATAAGTTACAGCAGCTGATATTGGAGAGACTTGTGCAGACAGCAACAGTTGATTGGGTGCTATGGAACACGGGGTAGGTGAGGAGAAATCCATTATTAAAAAAACTTGGTTGGACTTTGCCAGAAGAAGACTGGGAAACTCTAAAGTCAGCAGGAAACAGGTTCTCTGGCCTGATGAGTAAACACCGTGTTTGAACACTGCATATTATCAAAACACCACATCCCCACCGTGACACATGGTAGTAGCAGCATCACACAGCATCATGGGGATGCTTCTCCTCAGCAGGCCCTGGAAGGCTTGGGAATGTAAAATAAATGTCCTCAAGTTCTTAAGGCCTGTGCTGACCAACTTTGTGATGTCCTTTGTCACCTGCTCTGTCTCTCAGTAAGGTTCTAGAGAGTGCTGCAGAAAACTTGCTGCATTGTTTAAGTTTTGTCAAGTTAACATTTTCCTGTCTTTCTTTTTAGTAATTCTTGTGTGTATTTGTTATAATATTCATGAGTGATAGTTCCTTTGGTAGTGATTGCAGTACTACCCGCTGAGTACATTCCAGTTTATGTTCTTTAGGGTCTCTTACACACACAGATGTTGCAGATTTAAGGTACCCTTTGATCCACTATGCTCACCCTGTGACATCTCCCATGTTTACAGCTCCTCTAAGCTTGGTTCTGTGATGACAACAGTATATCCTCATTATGATTTAAAAACTAAGTTAAAAAATTATAAAAACAAATAACAAGCCAGAGTCCAGATCTTAACTTTATTAATTAATAATGTTCACTAGTGACAAGTCAAGTAAAATGACACCGTTTATTGGCTAACTAAAAAAGATTACAATATGAAAGCTTTCAAGGCAACTCAGGCCTCTTCTTCGGGCAAGATGTAATATAGAAACTGGGGTTCCCTGTGTTTACAGTATATATACACTAGGACAGATACAACATTGGAAAACCTTTATGTGAGACATCTTAAATGTAAAAAATTAATAGACCTCTTCAGGCTAAGATTCATTAAGCAAGACTAAAAACAGAAAATTAATCAAAAAAAGATAACGGGAGAGAGAGAGCTTCTGTAAAAAGACTCCTGCATGACGCAGCAGAATTATATTTTTTGTGGTTAATTCATGCATATTATTAAACCACTTGCATAGTACTAATCTGGATTAAAATCACAAAAAAGAATGAATTAAAAAATTATTTTAATATAAAACTTAGTTTCACTACTGTCCTTTCAGGCACCTTTCACACACGCTCTTGACTCTCTGGATCTTGTCTTCTGATTCTGTTGTGGCTTTGGGTTCCTGTCAGGATTCTCCAGTTTCCACATTCATTTTCATGGTTTAGGAAACTGGACTCACTGACATCTTGGCTTTCTTTGCAGTTTCACTAAAGGACACACCTACACTGTTAAGGGTTATAAAGGTCTGTTCATTTTCCTTTGTTAAGTAACCTTTTCTTGGCACTGTGATAGCTACATATAATAATATAATAATAATTATAATAATTCATTACATTCATATGCAGTACATTGTCCAAATAATGCTTCAGAATGTGTAGAAACAATTTGTTCTAACATTGCTTTTATATGGACGGAGGGTTTGTAAGTAATCTGCAAAAGTTGGGACACCTGTAGGAATTGTTTCAATTCAATTTTCATGGCTTAATTAACTTCCATTGCTGCAGAAAAGCTGTAAGCTGTTAAACCACTAATTGTTCTCTGAAAAAAAAAAAATTTGTATAACTCTGAAAATTACATTATTTTTCAGTTTTTGGTAACCTAACTTTTTTAACCTCTGGCAGTTTATTGCTTGCCTTTGTGCCATTTCAGTGTACTCACTTGTCTTAAATTTCTACAAAAACTCAAAAAATGGGGAGGTTCTAAAACTTTTGAGAGGTAGTGTGCATATTCACACACACACACACACACACACGCACGCACACACGCACACACACACGCACGCACACACACACACACACACACACACACACACACACACATATGACATGATTTGTCTTGATTTAAGACTTTACATTAACAAAAGTTAAAATTCCAAGAAGCATGAGGATACTTTTGATATCCACGGCTGCATAAATCTAAAATTACATTATCAACACAAGTGTGTGCGGTGTTAAAGTATATTTAGTTTTATTCCAAGTGAAATGGAAATGTCTGCGATGAAACTGAAAAAGCTGAAAATTGCCTTTCTGTTCCTTACTGCAACAAAATAAAATTGATTAGTTTTCTGTTAACTTTCTTGCCAGCCATTCATAGGTTCTGGATATATTTTCAGTTTTTAAATCACCTGGCATCTGCTAAATAAATAATAATATAGAATAATAAAATCTAATCTGGTGCCACTCAATGATTTCTTTTTCCAGGAGTACATAAGGTGTCATTTTTTTATTCTGCCTTGTGAATTGTTAGTCTTCTGTTGAGGCTCTATACAGCACTTTTTTTTTTCCAGCGTTAGCGAAGATTACAATCCTGATATTCCGATGGATGCGTTGGTGCTATCAGTCTCTACATTTTTTCTTTCACACGTCACCTGCAATTCATTTTACTGTATTCCTTGAAGTATAATCAGACTCTACCTTGATCTACATTCCAGCAGAGGAAATAAAGCTCTGAGATGTGCAGTTTTCAAAGAAAGCTACAAAGCCATGTGCCATTTCACAAAATTAATAAGGAAAGTCTCAGAGGTTTCACATTAAACCTCCGGCAATCTTCTATGCGACTTCAGAAATCCTCAGAAACAAGTTGCAGCTGTGTTCTGTATGCATGTCGTACAACCGGCAAACCGAATGGAAAAAGAATATAAGCAGATGCTATAATCATTTAGGCCGTAGTCTGCTTGTTAAAAAAAATACCTCAAGATTGCCACTTTATCAATGGTGGCTTTAGACTGAAGATGTAATTCTTGTTTAGAAAGGAGAAACAATTTATTGTTCTTCTTTTTAGCGATGCAAGAAATTAGAAAAAAGTCCTTTATATATTTTTGCACTCAGTCCATCGAGTTCATTTACCTGGCACATAGCTAATTTCTTCCAATATCTCATCAAAGCATTTTTTAAAGTCACGTGGGTTCCTTTTTCACATATGTTTATAGTTTATTTCAGATCACCTCAATCCTTTATGAGAAGAAGTGTTTCTTGGTTTCCATCTTGAATGCTTGTGCTTTGCTGTCTCACTGAACAAATTCTTCTGGATCAACATTTCTGATATCTTGGTTTATATTCTGTGGTAATCTTTTGCATTTTAAAGTCTTATAGCTTAACACAGGATATGAGTACTTGGGTCACAGCTCAGTGATATCTCCCAAATGGTCTCGTATATGTTGTTGGATTTTCTATATGGTAGGTTTCCTTTGTCTGCTTCCTAATAGAGTAGGTTATGGCTGATGTGAATTGCAATAAACACATAACCTCAAAATGTCTGTCTTGCATTAACTTCCTTGTCTCTGACAACATAATATTTAAAACAATATTATATAAACGTCTACACGTGGAAGTGTGTATGTCTGTCTGTCCGGCCCGGAAGTGCGAGGCTACAGCATGAAGCTAAAAAAGAAAGTGACTCCATCGCCAAACTGAAACTGCAGAGGAAAGACAAACGAGAGAGAAACTCACTTAGCTGCTGATAGACAGGGGGGGCGAGCATGTCCACAAAATGAAACCGCGGACTCTGCATTTCAAATTTT
Organism: Erpetoichthys calabaricus; assembly: GCF_900747795.2. NCBI lineage: Eukaryota > Metazoa > Chordata > Cladistia > Polypteriformes > Polypteridae > Erpetoichthys > Erpetoichthys calabaricus. Next base: position 70,625,009 of record NC_041408.2, read on the forward strand.
TTTATGATGATTTCAATAGTTTCTAGGAGCCCAGACTTTTTACTGCATGGACTTATACAGTTAGTCTTTTATAAAAATGTCTGCGCACTGAAGTGTGTGTGTCTGTCTGGCCCGGAAGTGAGAGGTGAAGTCGGGGTAAGAGCTCCATCTCCGCGGAAACAGAAAACTCGCTTAGCCGCTAATACTACAAGCGAGGCCAGTACATCAGCAAAACGAAACGTCAGAAGAAAGACAAAGTTGCTTAGCTGCTAACATCGGCAAAATGGTATATCTTTTACTTTTCCTCCCGCTGCTAATACACAAGTGAGGTAAGCACATTGGCAAAATGAAACATCAGAAGAAAGACAGTCACTTAGCCGCTAATGCACAAACGATGTGAGCATGTCGGCAAAACAAATCCTCCTAGGAGAGAGACGCCCAGAGAGGTTCCTTTCACTTACCTGACATCTCTACATTTCAATTTTTTTTTCTGACGATTTCAATAGTATCTAGGACCCTGTGCTTTTCACCGCACAGCCTTACACAGCTAGTATTATATAATAACAAAACCCTGAAAGCCAACCTCTGAAAAACCTAGTCATCTAGCAGACTCATTCAACTTTGTGTTGTGTCCACTCTCTGGTTGAAGCTTTCATCTTAAGTCTTGTTTGAAGGTTTTTAGAGTTTCAGTATTCACATATGTTCATTCCACCTACCCTTTGTGGTATAAATATATTGTCAGTAGCTGTGGAACCTAACCATCTCACTACCTTAAGGATGTTGTCACACTACGCAACTTTGAGCTGGAAAGCAAGTCATGCTTAACAGCTGTAGTTGCTGGATCTCATTACTATGAGGATATTCATGTTACACAACCAAGAATGACATGAGGTGATAGATCACATGGCCTCCTCACAATTTTCTAGCACTGCTTCAAATTTCCGATGATGCTGTAATGGGGACTAAATTAGGCTTAGGAATGAAGAGAAATGAACGGAATTAAGAACTGCATATAATGCAGTTTATTAATGCTCTTTTGCTGCTGCTGTGTATTTGTAGCTTCTGGTATTTTGTGATAATTGTCTGTACAATGTCTTTGAAGTTTTGATAATGAACTGCAGGTATGCTATGCTCTATGGGCTGGTTTATACTTCATGCATCATGGCTGCCACGCGTTCCCAGCATTCATTTGACGCGTCCTCTGTGCACGTCCTGTGCACATTGCAGTACCAGCGAAAATCGAGGGCCGTAGTGTGTTCAAGTTGGAATTGTTTACTATCAACATGTGAGAGTAAGCCGCTTTGCAGACCCTACAGGATCAATGTGCTTCGATGTTTGTTTAATGGTTTGATGCGGTGAAGCAAATCATCAAACTTAAATGCTGACATACAAATGTATTTGTGATGCTTTTCTTCATCTGTGTCCCGCATAGACAATACAAGCATCACGTATTCCCCATCGTAATGATGCGATACATTTTAAAGGCCTCACATACCATCTTCAATGCCGTCTTTTTTTTTTTTGGCACCTTCGTAACAGCATCAGAATGTATTTGAGTCACAGAGGAAAAAATAATTAGGGACACAGTGAAGAAAAAAAAAGGTCTATTTTTTGATTAAAGTAAAAACTTCAACTTTAATTTCATAGTTTATTTTGTCATTAAAGTAGAACATTGTAAAGGTCATCTTAAAACTGACCCACTTGTTAATCGCTACGTGCTTCTGGGGCTTCCTCCTGTGGCAGGCAGTGATTGCTACACAGAACACAATAAATTTATGATATTGTAGCTCTCTGCACATTTAGAATCCTTAGATTTATACTTGAGTTTCATGATGAAATGTGTTGAAGCATGTATGTTACATTTTACAGATAAATCATTAATTTAAATAATTAATACTGTTAATAATTACACATGTGAGGGCAGCACGGTGGTGGAGCAGTAGCACTGCTGCCTAACATGGAGTCACATCCCTGGTGTTCCTTGACTGGAGTTTGAATGTTGGGTTTCCATGGTGTGTTCCAGTTTCCTTCCAAGGACATTCAGGTTTGGGGAGTTGGTGATGCTAAAATGACGCTGCTGTATGTGTGTGCTTGTATTCATCTTGCGATGAGCTGATGCCCCGTCCAGGAATCCTTACTGCCTCACGCCCGGTGCTTGCTGGAATGGGCACATCCCTGATTGCAGAATGTAATCATTAAACATCCATCCTTTTCAGAGATATTGTGGCAAGGTGTCCTGGAAATTTAATGGATGTTTCAGGCGATTCACAACATAGTGAAGCCGAACGTTGCCTTCTCACCGTGATCATACATTGTACTGCCACCTGGTGGATGCATCGTGCTGCATGAAGTATAAACCCGGCCTAACACTGCAAGTTTTTTTGGAATTTTTCCCCTAATGAGAACTTCTGTGCATTACCACTTCTAGGTGTGTTATCTAAATGTGTGGTAACAAAAACACACTATGATATCTGCTACTGACTGGTTACACAACACTGCTTCCCTATAAACTGCACACCAGCTGTGTGCACAATTACAGCTTCATGTCTTCTTGGGTAAGTCTCTGCAAGCTTTGCACACCTGGATTTATGCAGCTTATACTATACTTACTGGCAAATCCTCTCATGCTCTGTTTGATTGAATGAGAAATGTCTGTAAGCTATCATCTTCAGGTTCCTACAAAGATGTTCTACAGTTTAAGTCTGGGCATTGACTGGGCCACTGAAGGAACAGTCAGAGACTTGTTCTGAAGTCACTGCAGCATGGTCTTGGCTGTTTGCTCCAGGTCATTGTCGTACTGAAAGTGAACCACCAACTTAGTCTGAGGTTGAATGCACTCTTTAACTGGTTTCTGTGTTTGGCTGCATTCAATTCTGACCAGTCTCTCTGTCCCTGCTACTGAGAAGCACCTTCATATCATGGTGCTGCCACCACCATGCTTCACTGTAAGGATGGTATTAGGCAGGTGATGAGCAGTGCCTGGTCTTTGCCAGACAGTGTTTGGCATTCTGCCCAAAGAATTCATTTTTTATCTCATTAGACCAGAGAATCATTTCCTGATGCTCTCAGATTTCTTTAAACTGTCACATGGCTTTTACATAAGAGCGGGTTTCCTCCAGCCACTCTGCCATAAGTGCACGATTGATGGAATGCCACTGCAATGACCATCATCTCAGCAGAGGACTTCTGAAGCCCTGTTATGGTGACCATTAGATTTTTGGTCACCACCCTGACAAAGACCTTTCTTGCCCGCTTATGCAGTTTGATTGAAAGGCCAAGTCTAGAAGGAGTCCTGCTGGTTGTGGCCATTCTGCTCCTGGGAATGCTCAAATTTTTTGAAATGGCTTTAGTCCCTTGCCCCGATGCATGCCTCTCCACAATTTGAACGCAGAGATCCACAGAGAGTTCCTTGGATTTCATGGCTTGGTTTTAGTCCTGCCATGCAGGGTGACTTGCGAGACCTCATATACACAGGTGTGTGACTTTTTCAGTTTGCCACAGTTGAACTCCAATCAATTTCTCAACACATCTCAAGGGGAATAAAAGCAAACAGGAGGTGTCTGACTACAATTTGGAGCGTCTGAATACTTATATGTAGGAAAGATTTCAGTTTTTGATTTTTAATAAATTTGCAAACCTTTCTGAAAACATGTTCTCATTTTGTCATTATGGGTTGTTGAGTGTAGACTGATGGGCAAAAATGGCAAAATTATTCATTTAAAATGAAATCTACAACACAATAAAGTGTGCAGACGTGGGTCTGAATACTTTTATGGAAAAGATAAAGGTTATTCTCACACTGAAAAAAGTGAGAAGAAGGTTAGAGACATGATGTGTCAGCTGTAGTACAGTTGTATTTTTTGGTTTTCATATAAATTGGATGACAGATGAGGGCCATCTAATGGCACCTACCGCAAGGTTGTAAAAAGCTTTTGTTATGAGCTCCCTAGAAGTAATGACTTTTAAAAACAGGGCTGCAGATTAATATAACCTGCTCACTGGCACACCTTGCCTGTGCACTGCTTCACCACCAAAAACAGCAGCAGCCATTCACATTTTCTAGTTGTTATTTTAGCTCTGTCTGCTCTACAAAGAACCAGCTTGTCTGCTAAATGTCAATTACTTATTTCTTCTTTATTGTGCCCCTCTTCTTTGATTGCTGAGCAGTTAACTATTTCTAAAAGCAACAGGCAGTGACTGTTCTGTGCTGTACAAATGACCTCCATATACAGACATACCAGATGTTATTTATTTTGACCGTAAAAATACAGAAAGACCAACTAAGTGAATTCAAAGTGTTGAATCAATAAATATCAATGAGAGTATAAACCAAAGTTTTAAAAATGAAGACTTGGTGATTGGGACAGTGGTGCAGTACTGTGGTTTCCTCCAGCCACTCTACCATAAGTGCACGATTGATGGAATGCCACTTCAACAACCATCATCTCAGCAGAGGACTTCTGAAGCCCTGTTATGGTGACCATTTGATTCTTGGTCACCACCCTGACAAAGACCTTTCTTGCCCGCTTATGCAGTTTGATTGAAAGGCCAAGTCTAGGAGGAGTCCTGCTGGTTGTGGCCATTCTGCTCTTGGGAATGCTCAAATTTTTAGAAATGGGTTTAGTCTCTTGCCCCGATGCTTGCCTCTCCACAATTTGAATGCAGAGATCCACAGAGAGTTCCTTGGATTTCATGGCTTGGTTTTAGTCCTGACATGCAGGGTGACTTGAGAGACCTCATATACACAGGTGTGTGACTTTTTCAGTTTGCCACAGTTGAACTCCAATCAATTTCTCAACACATCTCAAGGGGAATAGAAGCAAACAGGAGGTGTCTGACTACAATTTGGAGCATCTTAATACTTATATAAAGAGAGAGATTTCAGTTTTTACAAATGACCTCCATATACAGACATACCAGATGTTATTAATTTTGACCGTAAAAATACAGAAAAACCAACTAAGTGCATTCAAAGTGTTGAATCAATGAATATCAATGAGAGTATAAACCAAAGTTTTAAAAATGAAGACTTGGTGATTGGGACAGTGGTGCAGTACTGTGGTTAGTACTCCTGTCCTGGGTTACTGATGGTCCAGAGTGTTGCCATCAACTTTCATCCATGTATATTGACCTTCCATTATTATCACAAATGTGTGTGTGTGTGTTAAGTTAAATAAGGCACTGGCACTGTGAGTGTACCCACCCAGTGTTCTCTTGTTGTGCCCCTTATACTGCCAGTATAGGTTCCTGCCTCATAAGTTAGATTTGGATTGGGTGGGTTATATATTATGTTAGCCTTATTCGCTGGCTCCATTTAGGATCTAAAACTCTAATCAAAGCTAATAATAAAAAGCCCCTTCCACAAATGTTAGGCTTTGCACACTTAAAGTGCACTTTCGTCTGTAAAGCTGGCTGTAAACAATAAGAGAAAGTTCTGATTACAGAAGATTGCAAGAAATTTGCCAGGCAGGTCACACCTTTAATGAAGCATCTTTCTGTTGACTTATTTTGTTGCTCTGTCTTTGCATTGCTGATTTTTTAATCCTCTCATTTAGGTTTAAGCAGGTTGACAGAGCAAGGGAAAAGAAGTCCTGCTTTGCCGTTGTTATCTATTCACTTCCTAAATCCTCTTATCCATCATGAAGCAAAGATGCACAGCAAGATTTCGAAATAACATTTTGAGGTAAATAGGGTGCATGCAAATCTGAGATGATTTCACAGCCTTGTTAAATAATGACAAACAAAATGCTTTGCTCTTTAAATGTGCAGAAATTAGAGTATTATAAGAAGTTACAAGAAAACAACTTTGATGTTTGATTTATTACCATTCAAGTCTTGCTGAGCCGGACATATAATACATTAATCTAGAGTAGTGCCAGTCGACGCCTGCTTGGAACCCTAGGCAAGATGGGTCAGCGCCCCTTGGTGTCTATTGCAGGTAGTCAGTCTAGTATTACTATTTGTGTGCCATTTATGACGAGTGTGAAAGAATGGATAGACCAGTTTGGGCTGTAATCACCATTCCGATTTTTTTAGTGGGGGCACACCATGCCACCCTGGGTGCATGCCCATGTTGCTCACACCTAAATCTATCACAGACCTGGAGTCAACCATGAGTGAATTTTGCTTAAAAAAAGATTGGAGACAATTAGAAGGCTCACTGAGTGACACATTTCTTAATCGATTCAAGACCTCATGAAGGTGGCGCTCAAAGTATGGCAGTGATTTTGATCTGTGAAGAGTAATGGCGCTTTTGTTAGCCTGGCCCAACAGAGAGTAAACTTCTGATTATCAAAATGTCTCCTAAAAAGACCTCAACTAAACATATAAATGTGTATTGTTTGTGTGGAGAGCACAGTGCATGTGTTAAAAAAAACCAAAACCTTTCAGTAACATCAGATTTTATGTTCAAAGCCATCAAAGGAGTAGTAGTAAAAGTGAGCGATACAGTAAGCCGTTGCAGGTGCTGTGTGTGCTCGTTCAGTTATGACAATAATGTAGGAGTCGATGGAAGGTTGAAAGAATTGGTAGCTATGATCGAGAAAATATAATTTGAAGAATGTACATTTAAGGTAAATGATGTGTTACAATCCTTCAAAAGGAGGTGAAAATGACTGCTAAGATAGTTGATAATGGAAAGCAGATTTCAGTACTCAAAACACCCGAATCAGTAAATGGGCCCAATGTCACCAGTAGAAGCACAGATTAGGTTGCACAGCATCCTCCTTCTGCTTACACATCTAAATGAATACCTAAAGGAAGCTGACATTGCTATCCAATTGGAAATCCAAACATACTATGCTAAAATAGATACAGCATTTTAACACGCTGTATATCCATAGACCACAATGCTTATCTAAACTCTGTTTGCTGTTGTTATGCCATATAGTGATGTAACACTCACAATGAAAGAAAGACATCAGAGCAGACAGAAGCAACATGTGAAGCCAACTAGCTGCAGTGGTCTTCGTGTGTGTGTCTGTCTCTTCTGTCGCTGCGCTACTGAGCTCCTGAATTGATAATGCAGCTCTTGATTTTAACACAGCCTCTTTGGCAGAAGGTACAATCCAAGTCTCACGCACTCTCAAAGATTCCAAAAACCTTAACAGCCTCCCTTCCCTCTGGATTTTTTAAACATATGAAGAATGTGCAAGGTCCAAAATGAAGACACCTGAGCTTGGAACAGGAACAAGGCATACAGTAAGCGCAGTGAGTTAGAAAAACTGCCTACTGTACTACCATACGGCCTGTGAATTGATTAATGACATCAAGGTTTTATGTAGAATCCCCTTACCACAATTATACGCATGAATTAATCTGTAAAAGTACAAATTAAAAAGACAAAGGGCTTTATTAGTTATCTTCAGCAGGATTTATCTCTGAAAGTTTATTGTAATGGAGAGCAATAAATTATAGCTGCCACGGCTGGTTCTAACCTTCTGGGGGGCCTGAATAAGAATTCACCCCACCACTGTGCAGTTAGTGGTGAAATACATTAGAAAAATCAACTTCAGATAATTACAATACACAGTCACCTGATGTATACACATTGTGTGACCAGTAGGTCACAAGCTCAGACACAATCACCACGACACAAGTCCTTGTACAACAAAAAGATTTATTTGTACAAATTCCTTCTAAAAAGGCTTTGAAAGTCACAAATAGCACAATTGTTCACTCCTGCTTTCTCCTTCCACTCCTCCAGGCAAGCTTTGTTCTCTTACACCCGATTCCAACTTACTTGGATGAGGTTGAGCAGCTTCTTTTATCTTGGACCTGGGAGTACTTTCAGTGCTAGGGCATAGCCTGTTGGACATACTGCTGGGTAAAATGAAAGTCCCACAAAGTAGGGATTACTGATCCTGGCAGCTCCCCAGGTGACTCCCATGGAACCCAACAGGTCTGCCCACAGGACTACAGGTCCTAGCATGCCCTTTGAATAGTGGCAAAAGCGCTATATAAATGTAAAGAATTATTATTATTATTATTATTTGGGTATCGATGTGGGAATCCTAGTGCAGTGATGCTGCCATTTAGCATATCAAGGGAGGATGTAGTCCTGACAGGTCCTTGCATCACACTGGCTTCCCGGCTGGGTGTTGCTTCTTCTTCTGTATTGCCATATCATGCCTGTCTCTTGGCCAAGGTAGGACAATCCTCGTTTTCTTTTTCTTGCTTCTGAAGGGCTGCTGAATGGGAAGTGCTCTTAGTTTATTAGGTATAAGACATGAGTCCAACCCTTTTGCAGTTCATTTACTGTACAGGTTATCTTCTAGATAAATCTATTGAAAAATATTACCACACTTCCATTTCGCTCATATAATAGGCTGTATTTTTTTTTATTTTTCTTTTTTTATGAAGTATTTAACATTTAGGAAGTATACTCTAATCACATTTGACTTCAATGCAATCATACAATGTGTGTAATAAGGTGACACTCAATGGTCAATGGAACTCGCCAGCAGTTCACCTCAATACCCGATCATAAAATATTTCAAAGGTGTTCCAGTGTTCATTAAAACAGTTATTATGCCTGTAAAAAAGTATTCACCCCATTTGAAAGTTTCCACATTTTTATTGTGATTTTCACATTTTAAAGTGGACTTTGTCAGTTGATTTGGCTTTTTTGACACCAATCAATAGAAAAAGACTCGTAAATATCAAAGTGAAAGCAGTTCTCTGCAAAGTGGTCTAAATTGATTACAAATATAAAACACAAAATGATTGTTCACGTAAGTATTCAAGTCAGTATTTAGAAGATTGACATTTGGCAGCCGTGACAGCCTTGAGTCTGTGTGCACTGGTCTATCTTCATCGGCTTTGCACAACTGCTCAAGCTCTATCAGGTTGCACGGAGATTGTGAGTGAAAAGCCCTTTTTCAAGTCCAGCCACACATTTTCTATTGGATTAAGATCTGTGTTGACTAGAATAAGAATTTGTCCAACCCCAGAATAAGAAATGCAAAGTAATTATGAAGTCTCCTAATTCCATTCCCAGTGAGGAGTAAGAGTTCATGTTTCAGAATGAATGATGTCATAATTTTGTGACACTCAGCAGATGGCGCTGCTGTGCTTCTTCTTCCTATGAGCGGCCTCAGCAATATGGTTCACGCTCAGCATATATTCTTTCTGCCATGTCACAATCTTGAGCAGTTTTCCTGAAGAAAGACCCATACCCTGATAAGTTTGTGGAGGTTGGCACTATCTACAATTGTTTGCTTCACCGTATGCTTTATCGTATCAGGAATTTAAATCAAGAATACAATCAAAGCTCTAGCCCCCATCAATCATGAGTAATCGCGTCACAGATGGGCACAACCCTTAGCATTACAGTAATCCCTCACTTATCGCGGGAGATAGGTTCCAAGGCCGACCGCGATAACTGAATTTCCGCGAAGTAGGCACACCATATTTATTTAATTATTTAACGTGTATTTGGATGTTTTTAAACCCTCCCTGTATTGTTTACAACCCACCATTTACTCTATTAATAACAGGGACAACTGCTAAGCAATATAAAATCGGTAGATAAGTTTACACTTACTGTATAGCGAAGTACACGTAACAGCTTGTAGGCAGTCATGACGTCGTCGACCTTGTTGCAAAGATTCCTAAAGCAGATTCCATCCAGACTACTGCCTTATCACGTCCACTTGCAACTCGTTTTGCGCCCTTGTTAAAAGAAAAAGCAGCCGTAGATCTTATATGCTTTTCCTCCTTTTTAAATAAAAAGAATCGTGGACTCATTGATGCTGTAATGGTGTCCTCCAGCGGTGTAGCTGTTCCCTTCCTTCAACATATCCAAAACTTTTACCTTTTCTGCAACCATTTGTATCTTCTGTTGGTGCTTGGACACGGCCCCTGTAGGAGTAGCATGTTAATGCTGAATGAGTGAGATGAGACTTCCTGGTTAATGCAACACTCCGTCGCCGAGCCAATCAGCAGCACACAGGAACTTAACTGCGTGCTCTGATTGGGTAGCTTCTCAGCCATCTGCCAATAGCATCTCTTGTATGAAATCAACTGGGCAAACCAACTGAGGAAGCAAGTAAAAAGACCCATTGTCCGCAGAAACCCGCGAAGCCCCGAAAAATC